>NW_022159936.1:0-538 GCF_008728515.1 Papio anubis | reverse complement strand
CTGGTTTTTACTAGAGGGTATTTCTTTTTCAGCATATTCCTAAGAGTGTTCCCAAATGTCCTTTCTCAGTTTCCACAGAAACAGTGATTTCATACTGCTCTAGACAAAGAATGATTTAACTCTATGAGATTGATACACACATCACAAACCTTGTTCTCCAAAATCTTCTCTCCATTTTTCTTTTTAAGACGTTTCCTTTCTCAACGCAAGCATCCGGGCGCCACTTAATATCCCTTCACAGATTAATCAGAGACAGAGTTTCCAAACTGGACAACGTAGTGTCAACTTTAACTCTCTAAAATGAATGCACACGCCAGAAAGAAGTTTCCTGGAATGTTGCTTTCTGGGTTTTATTCCCGGATATTTCACTTTTCGCCATATTCTTCAAAGAACTGCAAATATCCTTTTTTCACTTTTACAGGAACAGTGTTCAAACACTGTCTTACGAGAAAAGAGGTATAACTCCCTGAGTGGATTGCACACATCACAAAGGGGGTTCTCCGAAAGCTTCTCTCCAGTTTTTATCTGGTGATATTTC
>NW_022159935.1:0-538 GCF_008728515.1 Papio anubis | reverse complement strand
AGGAAATATCCTCAGATAACAAAGAGAAAGAAGCTTTCTGAGAAACTTCTTTGTGTTCTGTGAAATCATCTCAGAGAGTTACAGCTTGCCCCTGAAGAAGCCTTTCGCTAAGACAGTTCTTGTGGAATTGGCAAAGTGGTATTTGGAAGCCCATAGAGGGCTATGGTGAAAAAGGAAATATCCTCAGATGAAATCTGCAAAGAAGCTTTCTGGGAAACTGCTGAGTGTTCTGTTAATTCATCTCCCAGAGTTACATCTGTATTTCGTGGATCTTTTTGCTAGCCTTATTTCCGTGGAATCTGAGAACAGACATTTCGGATCCCTTTGAAGACTATAGGGCCAAAGGAAATATACTCAGATAACAAAGAGAAAGAAGCTTTCTGAGAAAGATCTTTGTGTTCTGTGAAATCATCTCACAGAGTTACAGCTTTCCCCTCAAGAAACCTTTCGCTAAGACAGTTCTTGTGGAATTGGAAAAGTGATATTTGGAACCCCTAGATGGCTATGGTGAAAAAGGAAATATCGTCAGATGAAATCT
>NW_022159934.1:0-539 GCF_008728515.1 Papio anubis | reverse complement strand
GTTATCCGCAGCCCTCTCCACACATCTGCTCTTCACTCCTCGTGCCCACGGCTGGGGTCACGGGCCGCTCGCTCTGCTGTTTGAGATCCTCGGAAAAGTTGTTTGCACTGAAGGGGGGGATTGGGGGTGTGCAGCTGATTTTAAATAGGAGGAAATGATCGTAACAGAATGAGCAATGCCTAGCACTTAGTCTCAGGCTTGAGAAATTGTGTTTTAGAAGCAAGGTATCCCCAACTCCGGTTTTCTTCAAATTAAATCTTTTAAAGAGTCCACAAATATAAATAGTTAAAGCCTAAAACTATGCAACAGAGGGCCTAGAGCCAAAGCCACTGCCAACTCTGACTCCAAGACACCTCAGACACTTGGTCCTCCTCCTCAGAGAACCCCCCTTCTGCTCCTCCTTCCACACTGCTCCCTCCACACTCCTCCTCCCTCACACTCCTCCCTCCACACTCCTCCTCCCTCACACTCCTCCTCCCTCACACTCCTCCTCCCTCACACTCCTCCTCCCTCACACTCCTCCTCCCTGACACTCCTCC
>NW_022159933.1:0-540 GCF_008728515.1 Papio anubis | reverse complement strand
AACCCAGGAGGTGGAGCTTGCAGTGAGCTGAGATCCAGCCACTGCACTCCAGCCTGGGCAACAGAGCGAGACTCCATCTCAAAAACAAAAACAAAATAAACAGCAACAACAAAAATCTTGGAATGCTTTTTTTCTGCCTGTGTATTGATATTATTCTTAAGGGGCTCATAAGAAAAATAAATATATGTATTTACATATATATATATATATATCACCCAGGTTGGAGTGCACTGGTGCAATCTCAGCTCACTGCAATATCTGCCTCCAGGGTTCAAGCAATTCTTGTGCCTCAGCCTCTCCAGTAGCTAGGATTATAGGCGTGCACCACCATGCCTGGCTAATTTTTGTATTTGAAGTAGAAACGGAGTTTCACCATGTTGGCCAGGCTGGTTTTGAACTCTGGACCTCAAGTGACCCTCTCGCCTAAAATACTGGGATTACAGGGGTGAGCCACCATGCCTGGTCCAGAAAATATTATTGTTATTTAGTATCACCTTCCATAACTACCATTAAAAATATTACAGGTGTGCAATAGAAACT
>NW_022159932.1:0-26199 GCF_008728515.1 Papio anubis | reverse complement strand
TTGGTGGCACAACTTTGCTGGGGATATTTATATCCTCAGGGCTCGTAAGGAAATTTGGCTACCTGTTAATCTTACACGACCGTGGGGGGCATCACCTCTTGAGACTTATATTTGGACTTCTCTCCAGCGAACCCTCTGTGCCCTTGGACTTGTAATTGCCTCGGTGATGAGCCTTGTCGCCATCGTCTCCACTGCGGCCGTAGCAGGGCTCGCTCTTCATCAAAGCATACAAAATGCTGAATTTGTGCAGCAATGGCATGAACAATCTCACCGGTTATGGCTTCAACAACGAAACATTGATTCTCAACTTGCTGTAAGATTGGACAACATGGAACAAGCCTTGACATGGCTTGGAGATCAGCTCACTGTCCTCAGTACTCAGATAACATTACAATGTGATTGGAACTCCACTCAATTTTGTGTAACACCTGTGCTTTTTAACATCTCTCAAAATTGGACTGTAATCTGAAAATTATTAATAGGCCATAAAAATATTAGTTTGGACATCCAAGAGCTCACTCAGAACATTTTCGAAGCATTTTGACAACAATTACATGTGTTGTCCGGAACTGTAACCCTTCAGGAGCTGGGTCAGCGCCTTGCTGCCTTTAACCCATGGACCCAGATGAAGACATGGATTTCTACAATCTCTGGAAGTATATTGCTTTGGGCACTTGGATTGGGTCTACTTCTTTTGGTGATTCGATGCTCCCTCCATCGCCTCCAAAAACAAAAGAAAACACAAGAACAAATATGGGCTACCTTTTTAGGATTGAGGCAAAACAAAAAAAAAAGGGGGGGGGGGAAATGCAGGGGCCTTTGAAAACAGTATGTTGAGAATAGATAGGGCTCAAGGACAGTATCTCCAATTGAACTTTTAGTGAACTCCCGTAGGCGCCAAGAAGGCGGACAGATAAGGAAGAGCATAGAAACAAAGAATTGAATAGAAGGTTACATGTGGGAAAAGAAAGTTTGTTTTGCATTGCATTCTTTCTGCTGACGTGGGGTTTATGGAGTATAAATAAAGTGAGGCAGAGGCTCTGAGTGTGGCCGCCATGTTCTCTGTGTGTCTTTGTCTTTTGTGTGTTCTTTCATTCTCCACCACCCCCGGCACGGACCCCAACAGTACTGGTACAAAAACAGACACACAGACCAATGGAACAGAATAGAGAACCCAGAAATAAAGCTGCATACCTACAGCCATCTGATCTTCAACAACGCTGACAAAAAATAGACAGTGGGAAAGGACTCCCTATTTAATAAATGATGCTGGGATGGCAGGGTAGCCATATGCAGAATGAAACTGGACCCCATCCTTTCACCATATACAAATATGAACTCAAGATGGATTAAAGTTTTAAATGTAAGACATCAAACTTTAAGAATTGCAAGAGAAATACCTAGGAAACACCATTGTGGACATTGGCCTTGGGAAAGAATTCATGACTAAGTCCTCAAAAGCAATCACAATGAAAAAAAATTGATATGTTAATTAAAATTGATACATTAATTTAGTTACAAATTAAATTAAGAGATTCTGTGTAACAAAAGTAACTGTTAACAAAGCAAACAGACAACCTACAGAATGGGAGGAAGTATTTGCAAACTAGGAATCTGATAAAAGTCTAATATCGTATAAGGTAATTAAACAATTGAACAAACAGAAAAACAATGCCGTTAAAAAGTGGGCAAAAAACACGAACAGACGCATCTCAAAAGACATACAAGTGTCCAATAAACATATGAAAAAATGCTTCACATCACTGACCATCAGAGAAATGCAAACCAAAACCAAAATGGGATACCATCTCACATCAGTCAGAATGGCTATGATAAAAAAGTCAAAAAACAATGGATGATGGCAAGGCTGTGGAGTAAAGGAAACACTTATAGGCTGCTTGTGGGAATGTAAATTATTTCAGCTACTGTGAAAAGCAGTTTGGAGGTTTCTCAAAGAACTTAAAACAGAACTACAATTTGATGTAGCTATCCCATTACTGGGTATATTTCCAAAAGAAAATAAATCATTCTACTAAAAAGACACATGCACTTCTATATTCATTACAACATTATTCACAATGGCAAAGCATTGGAATCAACCCAGATGCTCATCAACAGTAGACTGGATAAAGAAAAGATGGTACAAACACACCAGGAAACACTATGCAGTCATAAAAAAGAATGAAATCTTGTCCTTTGTAGCAACATAGATGCAGCTGGAGTGAATTAATGCAGGAACAGAAGACCAAATGTTGTATATTCTCACTTACAAGAGGGAGTTAAACATCAGTACTCATGGACATAAAGATGGCAACAATAGACACTGGGGACTACTAGATGGGGACTGGAGGGAAGGAAGGGTTGAAAAACAACCTGTTGGGTGCTGTGCTCTCTACTTGGGTGATGGAATTATTTGTACCCCAAGCCTCAGCATCACACAATATACCTGTGTAACAATCCTGCAAACAAAGAACAACAAAAAAGGTAATCCATGTGTGAGATGTGTGAAAACTGAAGTGATGAAATACAGCAGCAAGTGGGGATGTACACCAGAGTCCAAGCTTGATGATAAACAGCGGATTCAGAAGGCTGCCCCCAAGTTCTCAAATGCTCAGGACTTCAAATGCAATTAATTGGAGGGGACTTTAGCAAAGTCACTGCCACTTGCCTTAAATTCATCCTGCCTCTTACTAGGTCTGTCTACGTGGGAATGTAACTTCTTTGGACCTAAATTTTCTTATCTATTGACCAAAGAGATTGGACTAGGTGATTTCCATCACGTCTTCCCACTCTTTGACTTCTTTATAACTTAGTTTGTCTGTTTTGCTGTTTCCAAGGCATGACCATAATAACATCACTGACTTCTGTGCTGCACAATGACAAAGAATTCCCCAACCCAGAGATGTTTGGCCCTGGCCACTTTCTGGATAAGAGTGGCAACTTTAAGAAAAGTGACTACTTCATGCCTTTCTCAGCAGGTAATAGATATTCATTTCCATCTGTCCTTCACGAGACATGATACCTTTTTGGGATTGTTTGACTCTTACATGATGCCTCTGCTAGGGTCTGGCTGAATTGCTTTGCAGATCATTAGCACCGTTCCCTATGCCTATGCGATTTCCCTGCTGTTGAACATCCCCATTATTGGGCCAGATTAATGGGGCTTTGGGGAGTTGATCTAGTTTTTCAAACTGAAAAAGCTAGAGTGTAGGATAATGTAATTCTGCCTCTAGACACATCACTGAGCTACCTAAGAGCTCCTCTTAATGGGTGACACTCATTTAGACGTTTCTCATCTGCCATGAGAAAGGTATCTAATTTCACAATTTTGAATATCTGCCCCATGGTGTCCCTCGCTCCCTAGACTGAGCTGTGGAGATACAAGTATCTGAGAGCAGAGAATGGGCTCTTAAGAGGCTCACTTCTGATTTAGAGAAGTAGACAAGTAAACAGATCATTGTAATATAGTAAGAGGAAGGTTGCCAGAGGGGAAAATACAGGATGTTGGGGAGCTCAGTGGGGGAAGCTGCCTGCTTCCTGCTCATTCATAGGCCCTACCACTTCCAAGGGGAAGGAAACTTAAACTGCCACATTGGAACAGGAAGCAGGATAAGAAGAGAAGGCAGGAAACTTTTACAGAGGTAATGGACCCCAGTAGCAGGACATTTTCTGTAGATCTAGAGGATCAGAACCTGTCAACAAGTTTCAGGGTCAGGAAACCCTGGGAATATGGAAGGATAGTCTGCAATTATTCCAGAGGACCTTGATCTGCCTGCACTCATGATCATACATCTTGGATATTCAATCTCTACAGCTAAAGTGTGTGGTGAGTCTGTGAACATAGAATTCCCTTATTTTTTCTCTAGCTTTTGATCCCAGCTTTGGATCTGGCACTGTATACACTAAGATGTCAAGAACTGAGACCTTCATTTAAGGATCTCACATTTTAGTGGGATAGAAAAATAAATACACAGAGAATAGAATTCTAGGTTATCTATGCTCCAGCGGAAGCATGAATATGATGAGGAAACCTAAAGAGGGTGAGTTTCTATTGACTAGTGATCACAGAAATCCTAAAGAGGAAATGACATGGGACATAAATTCTGAAGGAAGCATATGAGTAGAGCTTTTTAGACAGATGGGACAGCAAGAGATAATGCTTGAAACTTTGTGGTGTGTTGGAGATTGATGAAGAATGGATATGCCTAGAGCTGAGAGTGGAGGAGATAAAGAATGGAAGAAGTGATATAGAATGTCAGCCTGGAAACAGAATGTGAAGAGTCAGGTCAAGCCATTTGGCTCTTATCCAATAGGACAGATGGGTGTCATTTAAAGTCGTAAAGTGAGAGAGTGACATGTTTAGACATGTACTTTTGAAAGCACACTAGGAAAAAATATTTGGCTGAATATTGTGCCAGAGGTACAAAAGGGAACACAGCATATGAGCCTTCTCCTTTCACCCTTCTTCCTCGTGAGTGCATTTCTAGAAAAAGACTGATGGAAACTAGTAGTATCAAAAGAACAGTTATAATGTGGCAATACTTAGTGAAGTGCATGGCATACAGCTGATACTCTATAAATATTTGTTGAGTGAAGGGTACTTAGTAATATAAGATATTAAATAGATAGGAAGTGTATCCATTTTTCTTTTTGTGTATCCAACCTTCCTTCCAGCCATTCTGCCTTCAATCCATCCATCTATTTAATCATTTATCAAATGGTTACTGCATACTTTTTGTGACTGTTCATGACCTAATGTTCAGGGAACAAATCGTCTATGTCTGTTATTTTCAGGAAAACGGATGTGTGTGGGAGAGGGCCTGGCCCGCATGGAGCTGTTTTTATTCCTGACCACCATTTTGCAGAACTTTAACCTGAAATCTCAGGTTGACCCGAAGGATATTGACATCACCCCCATTGCCAATGCATTTGGTCGTGTGCCACCCTTGTACCAGCTCTGCTTCATTCCTGTCTGAAGAAGGGCAGATGGTCTGGCTCCTGCTGTGCTGTCACCTGCAATTCTCCTTTATCAGGGCCATCACCCTCTTCTTTCCCACTATGAGGGATATCTTCTCTGAGTTGTCGACCTACATCTTCCCATTCTCTCAAGATCCAGTGAACAACCTCCATTAAAGAGAGTTTCTTGGGTCACTGTATATATATATCTGCTATTCTCCATACTCTGTAACACTTGTATTGACCACCACATATGCTAATACCTGTCTACTGTGGAGTTGTTAATATGTTATCACTATAAAACAAAGAAAAATGATGAATAAATGACAATTCAGAGCCGTTTATTCTCTGCATGTTCTAGATAAAAAGGATTATTATTTGCTGGGTCCGTTCTTAGATTTCTTTCCTTTGAGTAAAATGGAAGTGAGAAATGAAAGAAAATAGAATGTGAAGAGGCTATGCTGGACTTCATAATGTTAAGCCCAAAAAGGGAGAAAGGTAAGAGGGTAGGAAAGCTGTTTTGGCTGAGAATCACCTAGAATTACTGGAGGTCTGGATTTGGAACAGAAAAACTATGTCCAGGAGCAGCTGTAATCTGTAGGGAAATACTGGAACAATCAGCCATAAGAGGAATGAACACTAAGTGTTTGAATTCATGCTCTGATTTTGTGTTACTGTAAACACAAGATCAAGATTTGGATAATCTTTTTCCTTTGTGTTTCCAACTTAGATCATGTCTAAATATATGCTTTTGTATTGCTAATCATGTGTTAATGACTGTTATTTTTCTCTTCTAAACAAGAGCAAAATCTCCAGAAATCCCCACCAGGTTTTATTTTTTTCATTGTGCACTGCATACTTTTTTTTTTTTAAACTGAACATAAATGCAATGGTAATTAGATGCTACGATCCTGAAATTATTAGCCTTATGTCAACTCTAAAGCTTAAACAAGTGAACAACTCATAGACATCAAATTCTAGTCATCTTTTTTCCTTCCTTCTGTCTTGAAGTGTATGAAATGAGAAGTGACACGTTAACTTTTCCTCAGCTCATCTCCAAGAGAAAGCCATTTATACTTATCGTGCATTTGTAAGATTACACATGTGTGTAGTTTTATAAACACATACATCTATGTCTGTACACATAATATATACACACATGTATATATGAGATTAATAGTGGTTCTTTAATATACTGGCTTTATATGACACACATTATATTATATAACTTGCTGCTTTTTTTTTTTTTTTTTAACTTTTATTTTAGGTTAGGAGGTCCAAACAAGTTTGTTATGTTGGTAAACTCATGTCACAGGTTTTTTTGTACATCTTATTTCATCACTCAGGTACTAAGCCTAGTACTCAGTAGTCATTTTTTTTCTGCTCCTCTCCGTCCTCCCACCCTCCACCCTGATGCTGTCTCTAGTGTCTGTTGTTCCTTTCTTTGTGTTCATGAGTTCTCATCATTTAATGCCCACTTATAAGTGAGAGCATGTGGTATTTGGTTTTCTGTTTCTGTTAGTTTGCTAATGATACTGGCCCCAAATCCATCAATTTTCCTGCAAAAGACATGTTTTGTACTAAACAATATACCAGGAAAACTTCCAAGGTAGTGGAAACATGGGCAAGTCATTTCATTGGGCAGATTACAGAAGAGAAAATGGAAATGGCTATTAAAAGTATTAAAATAGCTTAAAAATAAAAGGGATACATGAAAGCTACATTACTTGTAGTATTAGCAATAAAACAGACATTTCCTTATTTAACCAATAGATAATATAGAGCAACTTTTTCACCAACACTACAATCCCATGACTGTGTTGAGCTTAAAGCAGGGAGTGAGCGATGGTTGTATTAGCAATGTTGCCCAAAGTTGCCCTCCAGGTGGACTAAAGATTCTCTAAGTTAAGTGAAAATCATAGGCATTAATAGTGATAAGAGTCTTATAATACAAAGTCTTTTTCTAATGTTGTGGGAAATGCTGTCAATAGCATGAAGCCGTGAAGCCATCAACTTCTCATTCTGGTTTGCAGTTTGAATGTCTCTGGTTATGGGCATTGGGAGGTTTGGTAAATTTTCTGTGTGCCCCACACATCAGGAATGAGACTCGTCCCTTATAATTAATCTAGTTTCAGATTATAGGGCTTTAGGAACAGAGCAGCTCCCAGTTTTAGTAATTTCATAGAAGAAAATGGGATTAGAGAAATCTAGAAGAATTCAGGATCTAGTCTAGCCTGCAGGTAGATAACAAGAACTAGAAAACAATGTACAAGGCTACCGTCCAATAACAGGTCTAACTTTTCTCTACAAACATATTTTTTCTTTCTACATTGATCACAGAGGAATCTCAGATTTATTGTTTATTTCTTTTTTTTAAACTTTTATTTTAGGTTCAAGTTACATGTACAGGTTTGTTAATAGGGTTAATTTCATGTAACAGGAGTTTGGTATACAGATTATTATTTCATCACACAGGTAATAAGCATAGTACTTGATAGGCAGTTTTTCAATTTTCACCCTCCACCCTCAAGTAGGCCCCAATGTCTGTTATTCCTTTTTTTGTATCCATGTGTTCTCAGTGATTAACTCCCACTTATAAGTGAGAACATGCACTACTTGGTTTTCTGTTCCTATGTTAGTTCTCTTAGAATAATGACGTCCAGTTCCATCCATGTTCCTGCAAAGGACGTGATCTTGTTCTTTTATATGGCTGTGTAGTATTCCTCAGTGTATATGTACACATTTTCTTTATTCAGTATACCATTGATGTGCATTTAAGTTGATTCCATGTTCTTGCTATTGTGAATAGTGCTGCAATGAACATATGTATGCATATGTCTTTATGGCAGAACAATTTATATTCCTTTGGGTAGTATATACCCAGTAATGGGATTGCTGAGTTGAGTGGTAATTGTGTTTTAAGTTCTTTGATTTATCATCAAAGTGCTTTCCAAAGTGGCTAAACTAATTTACATTCCCACCAGGAGTCTATAAGCATTCCTTTTGCTCTGCAGCCT
This sequence comes from Papio anubis, assembly GCF_008728515.1. Lineage (NCBI taxonomy): Eukaryota > Metazoa > Chordata > Mammalia > Primates > Cercopithecidae > Papio > Papio anubis. The sequence goes on along the minus strand of NW_022159932.1, from coordinate 18,226 downwards.
TGCTAGCATGTGTTATTTTTTGACTTTTTATTATGATAGCCATTCTGACTGGAGTGAGATAATATGTCATTGTGGTTTTGATTGGCACTTCTCTAATGGTTAGTGATGTTGGACATTTTTAAATGTTCATTGGCTGTATGTATGTATGTATGACTTCTTTTGAAAAGTGTCTGTTCATGTTCTTTGCCCACTGTTTAATTGGATTGTTTGTTTTTTGCTTTTTAATTTGTTTAAGTTCCTTATGGGTTCTGCATGTTAGACCTTTGTTGGATGCATAGTTTGCAAATATTTTCTCCCATTCTGCAGGTTGTCTCTTTACTTTGTTGGTAGTTTCTTTTGCTGTGGAGAAGCTCTTTAGTTTAATTAGGTCTCATTTGTCAATTTTTGCTTTTGTTGCAATCACTTTTGGCATCTTTATCATGAAAGTTTTGCCAGGCCTTATGTCCAGAATGGTATTTCCTAGATTATCCTCCGAGGTGTTTATAGTTTTAGGTTTTACATATAAGTCTTTAATTCATCTTGACTTTTGTATATGGTGTAAGGAAGGGATCCACTTTCAGTCATCTGCATATGGCTTGCCAATTATTTCTGCACCATTTATTGAAGAGGGAGTCCTTTTCCCATTGCTTGTTTTTGTTGACTTTGTTGAAGATCAGATGGATATAGGTGTGTAGCATTATTTATGGGCTCTGTATGTTGTTCCATTGGTCTATGTGTCTGTTTTTTACCAGTACCATGCTGTTTTTGTTATTGTAGCCTTATAGCATAGTTTGAAGTCAGGTAATGTGATGCCTTCATCTTTGTTCTTTTTGCTTAGGATTGCCTTGGCTATTCAGGTTCTTTTTTGGTTTCATATAAATTTAACATAGCTTTTTTAAATTCTGAGAATAATGTCATTGATAGTTTGATAGCAATAGCCTTGCATCTGTAAATTATGTTGAGTAGTATGACCATTTTAATAACATTGATTCTTCTAATCCATTAGCATAGAATGTTTTTCCATTTGCTTCTGTCATCTCTGATTTCTTTCATCAATGTTTTGTAGTTTTCTTTATAGAGCTCTTTTATTTCCCTGGTTAGCTGTATTCCTAGGTATTGTATTCTTTTTGTGGCTATTGTGAATGGGATTGTGTTCTTGATTTGGCTCTTAGCTTGGATGTTGTTGGTATATAGAAATGCTATGAATTTTTGTACATAAATCTTATATCCCAAAACTTTGCTGAAATTGTTTATCAGATCAAGGAACTTTTGGGAACAGACTTTGGGTTTTCGAGGCATAGAATCATATCATCTGCAGTGATAGATTGACTTCCTGTCTTCCAATTTGGGTGAGTTTTATTTCTTTCTCTTGCCTGATTGCTCTGGCTAGGACTTCCAATACCATGTTTAATAGGAGTGGTAAGAGATGGCAACCTTGCCTTGGTCCCGTTTTTAAGGGAAATGCTTCTAGCTTTTGCTCATTCAGTATATGTGGCTGTGGGTTTGTCATTGATCACTCTTATTCTTTTCTTTCCTTATTCCTCCTTTGTGTTTCTCTTTTGAAATTATTATTGTTTACTAGATAAGATGGCTCTTACTATTTTGATGCATGTTTCTTAAAAGCCTGCTTTGTTGAGGGTTTTTTAACATGAAGGGATGTAGGATTTTATCAAAGGCCTTTTCTGCATATATTGAGATAATCACATAGTTTTTGTTTTTAATTCTGTTTATGCAATGAATCACGTTTGCTGATTTGTGTACATTAAACCAATCTTACATACCAGAGATAAAGCCTAATTGACTGTAGTGGATTAACTGTTTAATGTACTGCTGGATTCAGTTTGCTGGAATTTTGTTGAGGACTTTTGCATCAATGTTCATCAAGAATATTGACCTGAATTTGTGTGTGTTTGTGTGTGTATGTGTGTGTGTGTGTGTGTGTGTGTGCATACCAAGTTTTGATATCGGGATGATGTTGGCCTTAAAGAATGGGTTACCAAGGTATCCCTCCTACTCATTTTTTGGGAATCATTTCCATAGTAATAGTTCCTGTTCTTTATACATCTGGTTGAATTCAGCTATTGATCCATGTGGTCCTGGGCCTTTTTTTTTTTTTTTTTCCTGTAGTTGGTAGGCTTTATATTGCTAATTTAATTTTGGAACCCATTATTGGTTTGTTCAAGGATTTGATTTCTTCCTGGTTCAATCCTGGGAAGTTGTATGTCTCCAGAAATTTGTCTGTTTCTTCTAGGTTTTCTAGCTTGTGTGTGTAGAGTGTTTATGGTAGTCTCTAATGGCTTTTGTATTCTTGTGGGTTTGGTGGTAATGTTACAAGACCAGCTTGGTCGGGGAGACCATAACCCAGCGGCGCTAGAGGAATTAAAGACACACACACAGAAATATAGAGGTTTGAAGTGGGAAATCAGGGGTCTCACAGCCTTCAGAGCTGAGAGTCCCGAACAGAGATTTACCCACATATTTATTAACAACAAGCCAGTCATTAGCATTGTTTCCATAGATATTTGATTAACTAAAAATATCCCTTATGGGAAGTGAAGGGATGGGCCAAAATAAAGGGATGGGTCTGGCTAGTTATCTGCAGCAGGAACATGCCTTTAAGGCACAGATCGCTCATGCTATTGTTTGTGGTTTAAGTATGTTTTTAAGCAGTTTTCCGCCCTGGGCAGGCCAGGTGTTCCTTGCCCTCATTCTGGTAAACCCATAAACTTCCAGTGTGGGTGTTATGGCCATCATGAACATGTCACACACAGTGTTGCAGAGATTTTGTTTATGACCAGTTTTGGGGTCAGTTTATGGCCAGATTTTGGGGGGCCTTTTCCCAATAGTAATGTCCCCTTTATCACTTCTTGTGTTTATTTGGATGTTCTCTTTTTATTAGTGTAGCTAGCTGTCTATTGATCTTATTTATTCTTTCAGAAAACAAACTAGATTCATTGGTCTTTTATATGGCTTTTCATGTCTTGACTTCCTTCAGTTCAGCTCTGATTTTGATTGTTTCTTGTCTTCTGTTAGCTTTCGGGTTGGTTTGCTTATTGTTTTATTGGTTTCTCTAGGTGTGATGTTAAGTTGTTAATTTGATATCTTTCTAATTTTGTTTTGATTTCCAACTCTTATTTTAAATTCAGGGGTACTTGTGCAGGATATGCAGCCTTGTCACATACTTAAATGTCTGCCATGGTGGAGTAGCTGCACAGATATTCCATTACCTAGGTTTAAGCCCAACATACGTTAGCCATTCTTCCTGATGCTTTCCCTCCTCCAACTCCCAACCCTCTGACAGGTCCCAGTGTGTGTGTTTTCCCTTAATGTGTTCAGGTATTCTCACCATTCAGCTCCCGCTTATAAGTGAGAATACAAGGTATTTGATTTTATGTTCCTGTGTTAGTTTGCTGAAGATAACAGCTTCCGGCTCCATCCATGTCCCTGCAAAGGGCAAAATCTCGTGTCTTTTTATGGTTGCATAGTATTCCATGGTGTATATGTACCATATTTTCTTTATCCAGGCTATCATTGATGAACGTTTAGGTTGATTCCTTTTGTTTGCTAATGTGAATAGTGCTGCAATAAACATACACGTGCATGTATCTTTTATTTATTTATTTATTTATTTATTTAATTTTGAGGCAGACTGTCACTCTGTTGCCCAGCTGGAGTGCAGTGGCATGATCTCAGCTCACTGCAACCTCCACTTCCCAGGTTCAAGTGATTCTTCTGCCCCAATCTCCCGACTAGCTGGGATTACAAGCCTGCAATTTCATGCCTGGCTAATTTTTCCGTTTTTTTTTCTGTAGAGACAGGGTTTCACTATGTTGGCCAGGCTGGTCTCAAATTTCTGGCCTTAGGTGATCCACCTGCCTCCCAAAGTGTTGGAATTACAGGCATGAGCCACCACACCTGGCTGGATGTATCTCTGTAATATAATAATTTATATATTTTTGGGTATATGCTCAGTAATGAGATTGCTGGGTCAAATGGCATTTCTGCCTCTAGGTCTTTAAGGAATCACCACACTATTTTCCACAATGGTTGAACTACTTTACACTCCCACCAATGGTGTAAAAGTGTTCCTTTTCCTCCACAATATTGTTAGTATCTGTTGTTTTTTGACTTTTTAATTATAACCCTGCTTACTAGGAGATCCTTTTAACTTTATGATGTGGGCATTTAGCATTAAATGTTTCCCTCTTAATACTGCTTTAGCTGTGTCCCAGAGATTCTGGTATGTTTTATCTTTGTTCTCGTTAGTTTCAAAGAGCTTCTTGATTTCTGCCTTAATTTCATTGTTTACCCAAAATTCATTCAGGAGTATGTTGTTTAATTTCCATGTAATTGTATGATTTTGAGTGATATTCTTAGTATTGATTTATATTTTTATTGCACTGTGGTTCAGGAGTGTGGTTGATGTGATTTTGATTTTTTTTGACTTTGCTGAGAATTGTTTCATCATGAGTTGTGTGGTCTATTTTACTGTATGTGCCATGTGGCAATAAGAATATATATTCTGTTGTTTTGGGGTGGAGCATTCTGTAGATGTCTACCTGGCCCATTTGGTCGTGTGTTGAGTTCTGATTCTAGTTTCTGCTTTGATGATCTGTCTAATATTGTCCGTGGGGTGTTGAAGTTTCCCAATATTATTGTGTAGTTATCTGAGTCTCTTTGCAGGTTTCTAAGAACTTACTTTATGAACTAGGTGCTTCCATATTTGGTACATAAATATTTAGGATAGTCAGGTCTTCTTGTTGAATTGAACCCTTTACCATTATGTAATGCCTTTTTTGTCTTTTTTTGATCTTTATTGGGTTGAAGGCTGTTTTTTCTGTAATTGGAATAGCATCTTCTGCTTTTTTTGGATGTTTTCCATTTGCTTGGTAGATTTTTCTCTGCAAATTTACTTTTTGCCTATGGGTGTCATTGCATGTGAGGTGGAGCTCTTGAAGACAGCATAGTGTTGAGTCTTACTTTTTTATCCAACTTGCCACTCTGTGCCTTTCAATTGTGGCATTTAGCTCATTTACAGTCAAGGTTAATATTGACATGTGCAGGTTTGATCCTGTCATCATATTGTTAGCTGCTTGTTATACAGCCTTTTTGTGTGTGTGTGTGTGATTGCTTCATAGTGTCATGGATCTGTGTTTTTGTGGCACTTTTCTTTCCATATTTAGCACTCCTTTCAGGACCTCTTGTAAGATAGGTCTTGTTGTAACAAATTCTCCTAGCATTTGCTTGTCTGAAAAGGATCTTATTTTTCCTTCACTTATGAAGCTTATTTTGGCTGGATATGAAATTCTTGGTTGGAATTTCTTTTCTTTGAGAATGTTGAATATGAGCCCCACAATTTGGCTTGTAAGGTTTCTGCTAAAAAGTCTACCATTAGCCTGATGGGGTTCCCTTTCTAGGTGACCTGCCTTTAATATTTTTTCTTGCATTTCAACCTTGGAGAATCTGTGTGTCTAGGGAATTGTCATCTTGTATAGTATCTCACAGAGGTTCTCTGCATTTTCTGAATTTGAATGTCAGCCTTTGTAGGTGAGACTGGGGAATTTTCAAGGACAGTATCCTGAAATATGTTTTCCAAGTTGCTTCCTTTGTCTTCTTCTCTTTCAGAGACACCAATGAGACTTAGATTTCATGTTTGATATGAATGGGCTATGTCCCCACCTCAAATCTCATCTTGAATTGTGAGTCCCATAATCCCCATGTATTGTGGAAGGGGCCTGGTGGGAGGTAATTGAATCATGGGGGTTGATTTTTCCCATGCTGTTCTTATGATAGCGCATAAATCTCATGAGATCTGATGATTTTATAAAGGACAATTCCCTTAAATATGTTCTCTTGCCTGTAGTCATATAAGATGTGGCTTTGCTCCTCCTTCACCTTCTGCCAAGATTGTGTGGCCTCCTCAGCCATGAGGAACTGTGAGTCCCTTAAACCTCTTTTTCTTTATAAATTACCCAGTCTTGGTATTTCTTCATAGCAGTATGAAAGTTGACTAATGCAGTAAATTGGTCCTGGAAGTGAAGCACTGCTATTGAGATACCCAAAAATGTAGAAGTGACTTTGAAACTGGATAACAGGCAGAGGTTGGAACAGTTTGGAGGGCTCAGAAGAAGATAGGAAAATGTGGGAATATTTGAAACTTCCTAGAGACTCATTGAATGGCTTTGATAAAAATGCTGATAGAGATATGAACAATAAGGTCCAGGCTGAGGTGGTCTCAGACACAGATGAGGAACTTTTAGGGAACTGGAGTAAAGGCCACTCTTGCTATGCAGAGAGACTGGTGGCATTTTGCCCCTTCCCTAGAGGTCTGTGGAACTTTGAACTTGAGAGAGATGATTTAGTGTATCTGGCAGAAGAAATTCATAAGTGGCAAAGTGTTCAATAGGAAGCAAAACATAAACGTTTGGAAAATTTGCAGCCTGATGATGCAATAGAAAAGAAAATCCCATTTTCCTGGGAGACATTCAAGCCTGCTGTAGAGATTTGCATAAGTAACAAGAGCCAAATGTTAACCACTAAGACAATGGGGAAAAATATCTCCAGGGCATGTCAAAGACCTTTGTGGCAGCCCCTCCCATAACAGGCCCAGAGGCCTAAGAGAAAAAAAAATCATTTCCTAGGCTGGGCCCAGGGTCTCCCTGTTGTGTTCAGTTTAGGAACTTGATGCCCTGTATTCCAGCTGCTCCAGCCATGGCTAAAAGGGGCCAAGGTACAGCTCAGGCTGTGGCTTCAGATGGTGCAAGCCCCAAGCCTTGGCAGCTTCCATGTGGTGTTGAGACTGTGGGTGCACAGAAGTCAAGAATTGAGGTTTGGAGGCTAGGTGTGGTGGCTCATTCCTGTAATCCCAGTGTTTTGGGAGGCCAAGGTAGACAGATCACCTGAAGTTGGGAGTTTGAGACCAGCCTGGCCAACACGGAAAAACCCTATCTCTACTAAAAACACAAAAAAATTAACTGGGTATGGTGGTGGACACCTATAATCCCAGCTACTCGGGAAGCTGAGGCAGGAGGTGGAGGTTGCAGTGAGCCGAGATTGTGCCACTGCACTCCAACCTGGATGACAGAGCAAGACTCCATCTAAAAAAAAAATTGAGATTTGGGAACCTCTGCCTAGATTTCAGAGGATGTATGGAAAGACCTGGATGTCTAGGCAAAATTTACTGCAGGGGTGGAGCCCTAATGGAGAACCTCTGCTAGGGGAGTGCAGAAGGGAAATGTGGAGTGGGCACCCCCACACAAAGTCCCCACCGGGGCATTGCCTAGTGAAGCTGCGAGAAGAGGGCCACCATCTTCCAGACCCCACAATGGTAGATCCACCAACAGTTTGGCTTGTAGTGTGTGCCTGGAAAAGTCACAGATACTCAACACCAGCCTGTGAAAGCAGTCAGGAGAGGGGTTCTTGCCTGCAAAGCCACAGGGGTGGAGCTGCCCAAGACCATGGACACCTATCTCTTGCATCAGTGTGACCTGGATGTGAGTCACAGAGCTAAGAAGATCTTTTTTGAGCTTTAAAATTTGACTGTCCTGCTGGATTTCAGACAGATTTGATTCCAAATCAAATAGGGAATGCTTCTTCTCAGCACCAACAGACCTCAGTATTTATCTAAATGAGTTGAAAACTTATTTCTACACAAAAACCTGCACATGAATGATTTTAACAACTTTTTATTTGTCTTTGCCAATACTGGAAGCAACCAACATGTCTTTCAATAGGTGAATATAAAAGTAGTAAATCCATATAATGGAATATTACTTATTATTTAAAAAAAATGAGCTGTCAAGCCATGAAAAGACATGGGGGAAACATATGTATACCAGTAACTGAAATAAACTAACCTGAAATGTAACTATTGTAATGGGATTACTTCTTCTATTTATTTTTGATTGTTCACTGTTGGCACATAGAAATGCTACTGATTTTTGTGTGTTGATTTTGTATCCTGCAACTTTACTGAATTGTCAGTTCTAACAGTTTTCTTGGGAAGTTTTTAGACTTTTCCAAATATGTGATTATATCTTCTGCAAACAAGAGTAATTTGACTTCTTCCTTTCCAATTTGGATGCCCTTTATATCTTTCTGTTGTCTGATTGCTCCAGCTAGGACTTCCAGTACTATGTTGAATAATGGTGGTGACAGTGGGCATCTTTGTCATGTTCCAGGTCATAGAGGAAAGGCTTTCAGTTTTCCCCATTCAGTATGATACTAACCATGAGTCTATCATACATGGCTTTTATTATGTTGAAGTATGTTCCTTCTATCCCCAGGTTTTTGAGGGCTTTTATCATGAAGTGATGTTGAAATGTATCGAATGCTTTTTCAGCATAAATTGAAATAATCATATCACTCTTATCCTTTATTCTATTGGTATGTCACATTGACTAATTTGTGTTAATTAAACCATCCTTGCATCCCAGTGATAAATCCAACTTAGTCATTATGCATCATCCTTCTAATGTATCATTGATTTTGGTTTGCTAGTGTTTTGTTGAGGATATTTGCATCAATATTTATCAGAGATATTAGCCTCTAATTTTCTTTTTTTGTCTGGTTTTGGTGTCAGGGTAATACTGGCCTTGTAGAATGAGTTTGGAAGTATTTCCTCCTCCTCCTCTTCTGTTTTTCAGATTAGTTTAAGTAGGATTTGTATTATTCTTCTTTAAATGTTTGGTAGAATTCAGCAGTGAAGCCACTAGGTCCTGGGTTTATCTTAACTGAGAGATTTTTTCTTAAGGCTTTGGTCTTGTTCCTTGTTACTAGTCTGCTCAGGTTTTGGTTTTCTTCATGGTTCAATCTTGGTAGCTTGTATGTGTCTGGAAAATTGTCAATTTCTTCTAGATTTTCCAATTTATTGGCATGTAGTTGCTCATAGTAGCCACTAATGATCCTTTGAATTTCTGCAGTATCAGTTGTAATGTCTCCTTTTTCATCTCTGATTTTATTTATTTGTATTTTCTCTCCTTTTTTCTTAATCTGGCAAAAGGTTTGTCAATTTTGTTTAACTTTTCAAAAAACAAATGTCCTGTTGCATTGATTTTTTGTATTGTTTTTAAATTTCAATTTTATTTATTTCTGCTCTGATCTTTATGATTTCTTTTTTTCTATTAATGTTGGATTGGTTAGCTCTTGCTTTACTTATTTATTTATTTATTTTTATTATACTTTAAGCTCTAGGGTACATGTGCACAACGTGGTTTGTTACATATGTACACATGTGCCATATTGGTGTGCTGCACCTATTAACTCATCATTTACATTAGGTATATCTCCTAATGCTATTCCTCCTGCTTACTCCCTGCCTACAATAGGACTCGGTGTGTGATGTTCCCCTTCCTGTGTCCAAGTGATCTCATTGTTCAATTCCCACCTTTGAGTGAGAACATGTGGTGTTTGGTTTTCTGTTCTTGTGATAGTTTGCTGAGAATGAAGGTTTCCAGCTGCATCCATGTCTCTACAAAGGACACAAACTCATCATTTTTTATGGCTGCATAGTATTCCATGGTGTATATGTACCACATTTTCTTAATCCAGTCTGTCACTGATGAACACTTGGGTTGATTCCAAGTCTTTGCTATTGTGAATACTGCCACAATAAACATATGTGTGCATGTGTCTTTATAGCAGCATGACTTATAATCCTTTGGGTATATCCCCAGCAATGGGATGGCTGGGTCAAATGGTATATCTAGTTCTAGATCCTTGAGGAATCACCACACTGTTTTCCACAATTTTTGAACTAGTTTACAGTCCCACCAACAGTGTAAAAGTGTTCCTATTTCTCCACATCCTCTCCAGCACCTGTTGTTTCCTGATTTTTTAATGATTGCCATTCTAACTGGTGGAGATCGTATCTCATTGTGGTTTTGATTTGCATTTGTCTGACGGCGAGTGATGATGTGCATTTTTTCATGTGTCTGTTGGCTGTATGAATGTCTTCTTTTGAGAAGTGTCTGTTCATATCCTTTGCCCACTTTTTGATGGGTTTGTTTTTTTCTTGTAAATTTGATTGAGTTCTTTATAGGTTCTGGATATTAGCCCTTTATCAGATAAGTAGATTGCAAACATTTTCTCCCATTCTGTAGGTTGCCTGTTCACTCTGATGGTAGTTTCTTTTGCTGTGCAGAAGCTCTTTAGTTTAATTAGATCCCATTTGTCAATTTTGGCTTTTGCTGCCATTGCCTTTGGTGTTTTAGACATGAAGTCCTTGCCCAGACCTATGTCTTGAATGCTATTACCTAGATTTTCTTCTAGGGTTTTTAAGGTTTTAGGTCTAACATTAAATCTATAATCCATCTTGAATTAATTTTTGTATAAGGAGTAAGGAAAGGATCCAGTTTCAGCTTTCTACTTATGGCTAGCCAATTTTCCCAGCACCATTTATTAAATAGGGAATCCTTTCCCGATTTCTTGTTTTTGTCAGGCTTGTCAAAGATCAGATGGCTGTAAATGTGTGGTATTATTTCTGAGGGCTCTGTTCTGTTCCATTGGTCTATATCTCTGTTTTGGTATCAGTACCATGCTGTTTTGGTTACTGTAGTCTTTTAGTATGGTTTGAAATCAGGTAGCGTGATGCCTCCAGCTTTGTTCTTTTGATTTAGGATTGTCTTGGCAATGAGGGGTCTTTTTTGGTTCCATATGAACTTTAAAGCAGTTTTTTTTCCAATTCTGTGAAGAAAGTCATTGATAGCTTAAAGGGGATTGCATTGAATCTATAAATTATCTTGAGCAGTATGGCCATTTTCACAATATTGATTCTTCCTATCCATGAGCATGGTGTGTCTTTCCATTTGTTTGTGTCCTCTTTTATATCACTGAGCATTGGTTTGTATGTCTCCTGGAAGTGGTCCTTGTATATTGGATTCCTAGGTATTTTATTCTCTTTGAAGCTATTGTGAATGTGAGTTCATTCAAGATTTGGCTCTCTGTTTGTGTGTTACCAATGTATAAGAATGCTTGTGATTTTTGCAAATTGATATTGTATCCTGAGACTTTGCTGAAGTTGCTTATCAGCTTAAGGAGATTTTGGGCTGAGACAATGGGGTTTTCTTAATATATAATCTTGTCATCTGCAAACTGGGACAATTTGACTTCTTCTTTTCCTAACTGAATACCCTTGATTTCTTTTTCTTGCCTGACTGCCCTAACCAGAACTTCCACCACTATGTTGAATGGGAGTGGTGAGAGAGGGCATCCCTGTCTTGTGCCAGTTTTCAAACGCAATGCTTCCAATTTTGCCCATTGAGTATGATATTGGCTGTGGGTTTGTCATAAATAGCTGTTATTATTTTGAGATATGTTCCATCAATACCGAATTTATTGAGAGTTTTTAGCATGAAGGGCTGTTGAATTTTGTCCAAGGTCTTTTCTGCATCTATTGAGATAATCATGTGGTTTTTGTCTTTGGTTCTGTTTATGTGCTGGATTACATTTATTGATATACGTATGTTGAACCAGCCTTGCATCCCAGGGATGAAGCCCACTTGATCATGGTGGATAAGCTTTTTGATGTGCTCCTGAATTCATTTTGCCAGCATTTTATTGAGGATTTTTGCATCGATGTTCTTCAGGGATATTGGTCTAAAATTCTCTTTTTTTGTTGTATCTCTGTCAGGCTTTGGTATCAGGATGATATTGGCATCATAAAATGAGCTGGGGAGAATTCCCTCTTTTTCTATTGATTGGAATACTTTCAGAAGGAATGGTACAAACTCCTCCTTGTACTTCTGGTAGAATTCGACTGTGAATCTGTCTGGTCCTGGACTTTTTTTGGATGGTAGGCTATTAATTATTGCCTCAATTTCAGAACCTGCTATTGGTCTATTCAGGGATTCAACTTCTCCCTAGTTTAGTCTTGGGAGAGTGTAAGTGTCCAGGAAATTATCCATTTCTTCTATGTTTTCTAGTTTATTTGCGTAGAGGTGTTTATAGTATTCTCTGATGGTAGTTTGTATTTCTGTGGGGTCAGTGGTGATATCCCCTTTATCATTTTTTATTGCATCTATTTAATTCTTCTCTCTTTCCTTTTTTATTAGTCTTGCTAGCAATCTATCAATTTTGTTGATCTTTTCAAAAAACCAGCTCCTGGATTCAATGAGTTTTTGGAGGGTTTTTTGTCTGCTCTGATTTGAGTTATTTCTTGCCTTCTGCTAGCTTTTGAATGTGTTTGCTCTTGCTTCTCTAGTTCTTTTAATTGTGATGTTAGACTGTCAATTTTAGATCTTCCCTGCTTTTGTGGACATTTAGTGCTATAAATTTCCCTCTACACACTGCTTTCAATGTGTCCCAGTGATTCTGGTATGTTGTATCTTTGTTCTCATTGGTTTCAAAGAGCATCTTTATTTCTGCCTTCATTTCGTTTTGTACCCAGTAGTCATTCAGGAGCAGGTTGTTCAGTTTCCATGTAGTTGAGCGATTTTGATTGAGTATCTTAGTCCTGAGTTCTAGTTTGATTGCACTGTGGTCTGAGAGACAGTTTGTTGTGATTTCTGTTCTTTTACATTTGCTGAGGAGCACTTTACTTCCAACTATGTGGTCAATTTTGGAATAAGTGTGATGTGGTGCTGAGAAGAATGTATATTCTGTTGATTTGGGGTGGAGAGTTCTGTAGATGTCTATTAGGTCTGCTTGGTGCAGAGTTGAGTTCAATTCCTGGATATCCTTGTTAACTTTCTGTCTCGTTGATCTGTTTAATGTTGACAGTGGGGTGTTAAAGTCTCCCATTATTATTGTATATGAGTCTGTTTGTAAGTCTCTAAGGACTTGCTTTATGAATCTGGGTGCTCCTATATTGGGTGCATATATATTTAGGATAGTTAGCTCTTCCTGATGAATTGATCCCCTTACCATTATGTAATGGCCTTCTTTGTCTCTTTTGATGTTTGATGGTTTAAAGTCTGTTTTATCAGAGACTAGGATTGCAACCCCTGCTTTTTTTGTTGTTGTTTTCCATTTGCTTGGTAGATCTTCCTCCATCCCTTTAGTTTGAGCCTATGTGTGTCTCTGCGTGTGATATGGGTCTCCTGAATACAGCACATTGATGGGTCTTGACTCTTTATCCAATTTGTCAGTCTGTGTCTTTTAATTGGACCATTTAGTCCATTTACATTTAAAGTTAATATTGTTATGTGTGAACTTGATCCTGTCATTATGATATTAGCTGGTTATTGCTCCTTAGTTGATGCAGTTTATTCCTAGCATCAAAGGACTTTAAATGTTGACATGTTTTTGCAATGGCTGGTACCTGTTGTTCCTTTCCATGTTTAGTGTTTCCTTCAGGGTCTCTTGTAGGGCAGGCCTGGTGGTGACAAAATCTCTAAGCATTTGCTTGTCTCTAAAGGATTTTATTTCTCCTTCACTTATGAAACATACTTTGGCTGGATATGAAATTCTGGGTTGAAAATTCTTTTCTTTAAGAATGTTGAATATTGGTCTCCACTCTCTTCTGGCTTGGAGAATTTCTGCTGAGAGATGTGCTATTAGTCTGATGGGCTTCCCTTTGTGGGTAACCCGACCTTTCTCTCTGGCTGCCCTTCACGTTTTTTCCTTCATTTCAACTTTGGTGAATCTGACAATTATGTGTCTTAGAGTTGCTCTTCTTGAGAAGTATCTTTGTGGTGTTCTCTGTATTTCCTGAATTTGAATGTTGGTCTGCCTTACTAGGTTGGGGAAGTTCTCCTGGATGATATCCTGCAGAGTGTTTTCCAAGTGGGTTCTATTTTCCCTGTCACTTTCAGGCACACCAATCAGACGTAGATTTGGTCTTTTCACACAATCCCATATTTCCTGGAGGCTTTGTTCGTTTCTTTTTACTCTTTTTTCTCTATACTTCTCTTCTGATTTCTTTTCATTCATTTGATCTTCAATCGCTGATACTCTTTCTTCCAGTTGATTGAGTTGGTTACTGAAGCTTGTGCATTTGTCACGTAGTTCTTGTGTTATGGTTTTCATCTCTATCAGTTATTTTAAGGACTTCTCTACATTGGTTATTCTTGTTAGCCATTCATCAAATCTTTTTTCAAGGTTTTTAGTTTCTTTGTGCTGAGTATGCAGTTCCTCTTTTAGCTCTGAGAAGTTTGATCAACTGAAGCCTTCTTCTCTCAACTTGTCAAAGTCATTCTCCATCCAGCTTTGTTTAGTTGCTGGCAATTATCTGCATTGCTTTGGAGGGGGAGATGCACTGTGATTTTTTGAATTTCCAGCTTTTCTGCACTGCTTTTTCCCCATCTTTGTGGTTTTATCTGCCTTTGGTCTTTGACGATGGTGATGTACTGATGGGGTTTTGGTGTGGGTGTCTTTTCTGTTTGTTAGGTTTCCTTCTAACAGTCAGGATCCTCAGCTGCAGGTCTGTTGGAGTTTGCTTGAGGTCCACTTCAGACCCAGTTTGCCTGGTATCAGCAGTGGAGGCTGCAGAAGATAGAATATTGCTGAAAAGCGAGTGTTGCTGTCTGATTCTTGCTCTGGATGCTTCGTCTCAGGGGTGTACCCAGCCGTGTGAGGTCTGAGGTATGAGGTGTCAGTCTGCACCTAGTGGGGGATGTCTCCCAGTTAGGCTACTCAGGGGTCAGGGAGCCACTTGAGCAGGCAGTCTGTCCATTCTCATATCTCAACCTCCATGCTGGGAGATCCACTACTCTCTCTTTTTTTTGGGGGGGGTGGTTTATTCATTTATTTAATTATTTTAAGTTATACAAACTGATTACCATAAGTACGGTCAACTGTTTTTATTTTTACGTTGTGTGTGTTGGAAAAATGCTAAAACATCAGTCTACAATGCTATATATTGTTATTAAAGATTAATCCAACCAGCAACCCAAGGACATATAAGCAATGTCTACTATTGCATCAGAGCACTTGGCAGGAAAGGCCTAGCCACAGGGAACGTTAGAAACTACAGAAGCATTGCAGAGAAGAGAAGAACACTGAAGAGGGAAAGATAAGTTGGGCTCTCACAATCATGCATTTTTTTTAGCAACACAAAATTAAAAACCACATCTAATACACTTTCTCTATACTTTAGTGGTTGACACAAGTGACTCAAATATCCTAAGGGTACAAGGAACAGCCTAAAAATAGCTGTTTTAAAGTTTGTCTCTAAGATTATGGTACTGGAGGGGAGGAGGGGAACAATCAATTTGCAGTAACAAGTAAGAAGAGAGCTGTTACCACTCCAGACATTCCTGTTTGTGTCCAGTCTCTGGTGGGAAATCAGTTTACTCAGCATGCCTCTTAGCTCCTGGGATTTTAGCTTGAATCTTTGCCACAACAGCATTTATGTGAGTCCTCACAAGTCCCAGATATTGGTCAATCTGTGCCTGGTGCTTAACATACACTACAGGTAGAGTAAACATTGAAACCACAGCCATGAGCAGGAGGGTCATGCCATTGAAGAGAGCACCAACCTAGGTCAGGAGCCACATCAGGACTGCAAATTTTAAGGAATCCACCAGGTCCTGGACAAGGAAGAGCCTCTTCAGTTCCTTAAGTGTGCTGTTCACGTAGAACTGCAGGCAGTCCATGTACTTCTGAATCTGCTCCTGAGAAAGAGTGATCTCAAGCTCCAAGTAGGCCTTGAAAGGGTGGCTCTCTTTGGTTTTCTGCACAGCTTGCAAAACAGTTTTGTAGATGCGGAAACTGATGGTGGCTGAGAGCGCGGCCAGGGCCAGGTAGGCCATGACGCTCACCACACTGAACTGGGTCAGGGAGAAGAGCAGCAGCAGGAAACTCCCAAACACAATGCCCGTCTGCTTGATGTCCCACCAGTACAGCAGGTTAATAGTCTGATTTTCCAGTTGCTCCACACACAGTCCATCTTGGTGGAATCGGCAGTGACCTGCATTGTGCGGGCTTTGGGGGCTCGCTGTGTCTCTCCTCGTGGGTGCCAAGTGTGCACTCAAGCACTGGTGCCTGACTGCTGTGGCTGGGCTTGCCATGGTGGCATGGATGTGGAGAGACTTAGGCTGCACCAGGCGGTGCGCGGCCCCACTGCTCTCTTCAAAGCTGTCAGACAGGGATATTTATCTCTGCCAAGGTTTCTACTGCTTTTTGTTTAGCTATACCCTGTCCCCAGAGGTAGAGTCTATAGAGACAGGCAGACCTCCTTGAGCTGCAGTGGGCTCCACCCAGTTTGAGGTTCCTGGCAGCTTTTTTTACCTACTTAAGCCTCAGCAATGGCAGGCGCCCCTCCCCTAGCCTCGCTGCCGCCTTGCAGTTAGATCTCAGACTGCTGTGCTAGCAATGAGGGAGGCTCCGTGGGTGTGGGACCCTCTGGGCCAGGTGTGGGATATAATCTCCTGGTGTGCCCTTTGCTAAGACCCTTGGTAAAGCGCAGTATTAGGGTGAGAGTTACCCGATTTTCCAGCTGTAGTGTGTCTCACTTTCCTTTGGCTAGGAAAAGGAATCCCTTCCCCCTTGCGCTACCCAGGTGAGGTGATGCCTCACCCTGCTTCAGGTCTCACTGGTCGGGCTGCCCCCGTGGACCAGCACCAACTGTCCGACATGCCCCAGTGAGATGAACCCGGTACCTCAGTTGAAAAATGCAGAAATCACCCGTCTTTTGTGTCACTCATGCTGGGAGCTGGAGGCTGGAGCTGTTCCTATTTGGCCATCTTGGGGGTGCCCCCTACTTATTTTTTAAGGTGCGTTATTAGATTTCTTTTCTGAAGTTTTTCCTGTTTGTGATGCAAGCAGTTATAGCTGTGAACTCCCTCTTTGTACTCCTTTTGCTGCATTCCATAGGTTTTTGTATGTTATGTTTCCTTTTTTTTTTCATGAATTTTTTCAATTTCTTTCTTAATTCTTAATTGACCTGCTGGTCTTTCAGGAGTGTGTTGTTTAATTTCCATGTATTTGTATAGTTTCCAAAATTTCTTGTTATTAATTTCTAGATTTTTTTATTTTTTATTTATTTTTTTTCTTTTTGAGATGGAGTTTTGCTCTTGTTGCCCAGGCTGGAGTGCAATGACATGATCTCGGCTCACCACAACATGTGCCTCCTGAGTTCAAGTGATTCTCCTGCCTCAGCCTCTCAAGTAGCTGGGATTATGTGCATGCACTACCACATCTGCCTAATTTTTGTATTTTTAGTAGCAATTGAGTTTCTTCCTGTTGGTCGGACTGGACACAAACTCCCGACCTCAGTTGATCTGCTCACCTCAGCCTCCCAAAGTGCTGGGGTTACAGGCATGAGACACTGCATCTAGCCGATTTCTAGTTTTATTCCATTGTAGTCAGAGAAGATGCTTGATATTATTTCAGTATTTGTGTGTGTGTGTGAGAGGGAAACATTACATTTCTTCCTATCTAGGACATGGAGCTGGTGCAGCCCACTCGCCCTTTACAGAGACATCAATGAATCTTACCAGAAGCTCCTCTCAGCCGTACTCATCAAACCCCATGCCTATGCTCATCACTGAGGTATTTATGGTCAAGCCAGCTTTACCCGGCTGTGGCTCTGCATCCCCAGAGAACACGAAGCTCAGGGAACTGGGTACTCCAATGTCCAGCCTATCACTTGAAACAACAGAGAACATCTCACAGTGAACAAAGATCCACTACATACCCATCTGCTTGTGCCACAGCTGGTTCTTACCTGTAAGTGCCATCTACTTGTTTGTAAGTTGAATCAGATAGTTTAATATAAAATCTGTTGACAAAGGGCATAGGGCTGTAGAAGAAAAGCCCAAAGACCTTACCCAATATACACTACAGTCACACCCCATAGGAAGGGAGAGAAGGATAAAGGAAAAGAAAAAAATAAGAAAAGAAAAAATTCTATCCACGGAAAAATAATTTCAAAAATTAAAAGTGGCAGCCTCTCCAAATGAGAAGGAACCATCATAAGAATTCTGACACCATGAAATAACAGAACGTTGTAAACCACCAAAGGACCATGCTAGCTCCCCAGAAATGAACTCTAAGCAAAATGGGAACTCAGAAATGACATACAAAGGATTCAAAATATAGATTGCAAAGAAGATCAAAGAAATTCAAGACAAAATTAAAAATTATCGCAAAAAAACTACCAAAGCAATCTGGGAAATGAAGAAAAAGATACACATCTTTAAAAAATCAATCAGAATTCTGGAATTGAAAAATTCTCTCAAAGAATTTCAGAATACAATGGAAAGATTTATCAATAGACTAGACCAAGCCAAAGAAAGAATTTCAGGGTTTGAAGACCAGCCTTTGAACTAGCCCAGTCAGATAGAAAAAAAGAAAAATAGTTTTAAAA
>NW_022159931.1:0-540 GCF_008728515.1 Papio anubis | reverse complement strand
CACGCCATTCTCCTGCCTCAGCCTCCCGAGTAGCTGGGACTACAGGCACCCGCCACCTCGCCCGGCTAGTTTTTTGTATTTTTTAGTAGAGACAGGGTTTCACCGTGTTAGCCAGGATGGTCTCGATCTCCTGACCTCGTGATCCACCCGTCTCGGCCTCCCAAAGTGCTGGGATTACAGGCTTGAGCCACCGCGCCCGGCCTCAACGTCTCTATTTTTAAAAAGAAGTCCGGGCACGGTGGCTCACGCTCGTAATCCCAGAGTTTTGGGAGGCCAAGGTGGGAGGATCGCTTGAGCCCGGGAGTTCAAGACCAGCCTAAGCAATATAGTGAGACCTCGCCTATACTAAAAGTTTAAAAAAAAAAAAAAAAAAGCCAAGAGTAGTGGCGCACTTCTGAGTAGTCCTAGCTACTTAGGAGGCTGAGGTGGAGGCAATATAGTGAGACCTCGCCTATACTAAAAGTTAAAAAAAAAAAAAAAAAATAGCCAAGCAGTAGTGGCGCGCTTCTGAGTAGTCCTAGCTACTTAGGAGGCTGAGGT
>NW_022159930.1:0-540 GCF_008728515.1 Papio anubis | reverse complement strand
AAGGGATGGAGGAAGATCTACCAAGCAAATGGAAAACAACAAAAAAAAAGCAGGGCTTGCAACCCTAGTCTCTGATAAAACAGACTTTAAACCAACAAAGATCAAAACAGACAAAGAAGGCCATTACATAATGGTAAAGGGATCAATTCAACAAGAAGAGCTAACTATCCTAAATATATATGCACTCAATACAGGAGCACCCAGATTCATAAAGCAAGTCCTTAGAGACTTACAAAGAGACTTAGACTCCCACACAATAATAAGGGGAGAATTTAACACCGCACTGTCAACATTTGACAGATCAACGAGACAGAAAGTTAACAAGGATATCCAGGACTTGAACTCAGCTCTGCACCAAGTGGATCATACGCAAATCAATAAACGTAATCCATCATATGAACAAAACCAAAGACAAAAATCACATGATTATCTCAATAGATGCAGAAAAGGCCTTCAACAAAATTCAACAGCCCTTCATGCTAAAAACTCTCAATAAACTAGGTATTGATGGGACGTATCTCAAAATAATAAGAGCTATTT
>NW_022159929.1:0-540 GCF_008728515.1 Papio anubis | reverse complement strand
GTTTTAATTTCTTTTCTTTTTTTTAGATTTTTAATTTCTTTTCTTTCTTTTCTTTTTTTTAATTTTTTTTTTAAAACAACAGCTACTTTAATTTTTTCGAATCAAAAAGATGACATAGAAAGGTCAAGCTGAGATAACCACATAACAGCATTAAATCAAAAGTTACTGTTTAGAAAACTAAGCAACCACATTAACAATTAAAATACACATTACCTTCTATTTACTGGAGGCAATAGAAGTTAACAGAAAGGAACCAAAGGAAACAAAGCTTCAGTCAAACAGACTGGGATTTAAGGAAAGCTTCGTTCCAATGGATAATAGCCCAGTGGAAAACTAAGATACCTATCCAAGCTGACTGATTGGCTGTACATATCAGGGGTAGACTAGTATGCTGTAAGGATGGTGGGAGTGGGGGCCAGTGTTAAATGGTTGCCCAAAATAAGCGTTATTAAAATATTTAAGTTTTGTTTTATTTTTATTTTATTTTATTTTATTTTGTTTTTTTTTTTTTTTTTTAAATTTATTTATTATTATTATACT
>NW_022159928.1:0-540 GCF_008728515.1 Papio anubis | reverse complement strand
AGCAAACCAAACCCAAAATTAGTAGAAGAAAAGAAATCATAAATATCAGAGTAGAAATAAATGAAATTGTACCAAAGGAAAATATAAAAGATCAAAATAAAAAGTTTGCTTTTTGAAAAGATAAACAAAATTGTGAACCTACAGCAGGACTAAGAGAAAAACACAGAAGACCCAAATAAATAAAATTGGAGATGAAAAAGGAGATATTTCAAGCTGTGGACAGTGGCTTACACTTGTAATCCCAACACTTTGGGAGGCTGAGGTGGACAGATCACTTGAGTCCAGGAATTAGAGACCAGCCTGGGCAAGATGGATAGATCCCATCTCTACAAGAAGTCAAAAAATTACCCAGGCATGGTGGTGTGTACCTGTAGTTCCAGCTACTCAGGAAGCTGAGGTGGAAGGATCTATTGAGCCTGCAAGGTCAAGGTTGCAGTGAGTTATTGTTGCACCACTGCACTCCAGCCTGGGGGACAGGGCAAGACTTTGTCTCAAGAAGGAAGGAAGGAAGGAAGGAAGGAAGGAAGGAAGGAAGGAAGG
>NW_022159927.1:0-540 GCF_008728515.1 Papio anubis | reverse complement strand
TTGTTTCTGTTTGCTTTATTGAAGATCAGTTGGCTACATTTGATCCAACAGTCCCAATACTAGTTATCTACTTCAAGGAAAATAAGTCATTATATGAACAAAACACTTGCACACGCATGTTTACAGCAGCACAATTTGCAATTGCAAAAGTATGGAACCAGCTCAAATACCCATCCGTCAGAGAGGGGATAAAGAAAATCTGGGGCCGGGTGCGGTGGCTCACGCCTGTAATCCCAGTACTTTTGGAGGTTGAGGCTGGTGGATCATGAGATCAGGAGATCAAGACCATCCTGGCTAACATGGTGAAACCCCGTCTCTACTAAAAATATGAAAAAATTAGCCAGGCGTGGTGGTGGGCGCCTGTAGTCCCAGCTGCTCAGGAGGCTGAGGCAGGAGAATGGTGTGAACCTGGGAGGCCAAGCTTGCAGTGAGCTGAGATTGCACCACTGCACTCCAGCCTGGACGACAGAACGAGACTCTGTCTCAAAAAAAAAAAAGAAAGAAAGAAAGAAAGAAAGAAAGAAAGAAAGAAAGAAAGAA
>NW_022159926.1:0-540 GCF_008728515.1 Papio anubis | reverse complement strand
AACCCAGGAGGTGGAGCTTGCAGTGAGCTGAGATCCAGCCACTGCACTCCAGCCTGGGCAACAGAGCGAGACTCCATCTCAAAAACAAAAACAAAATAAACAGCAACAACAAAAATCTTGGAATGCTTTTTTTCTGCCTGTGTATTGATATTATTCTTAAGGGGCTCATAAGAAAAATAAATATATGTATTTACATATATATATATATATATCACCCAGGTTGGAGTGCACTGGTGCAATCTCAGCTCACTGCAATATCTGCCTCCAGGGTTCAAGCAATTCTTGTGCCTCAGCCTCCCCAGTAGCTAGGATTATAGGCGTGCACCACCATGCCTGGCTAATTTTTGTATTTGAAGTAGAAACGGAGTTTCACCATGTTGGCCAGGCTGGTTTTGAACTCTGGACCTCAAGTGACCCTCTCGCCTAAAATACTGGGATTACAGGGGTGAGCCACCATGCCTGGTCCAGAAAATATTATTGTTATTTAGTATCACCTTCCATAACTACCATTAAAAATATTACAGGTGTGCAATAGAAACT
>NW_022159925.1:0-541 GCF_008728515.1 Papio anubis | reverse complement strand
GGAAGGAAGGAAGGAAGGAAGGAGAAAGAGAAAGAGAAAAAGGAGGGAGGGAGGGAAGGAAGGAAGGAAGGAAGGAGAAAGAGAAAGAGAAAAAGGAGGGGGGGAGGGAAGGAAGGAAAGAAAGAAGAAAAGAAAGAAAAAGAAAGAAAGAAGAGAGAGGAAAGGAAGGAAGGAAGGAAGGAAGGAAGGAAGGAAGGAAGGAAGGAAGGAAGGAAGGCAGGCAGGCAGGCAGGCAGGCAGGCAGCCGGGCGCGGTGGCTCAAGCCTGTAATCCCAGCACTTTGGGAGGCCGAGGTGGGCGGATCACGAGGTCAGGAGATCGAGACCATCCTGGCTAACATGGTGAAACCCCGTCTCTACTAAAAATACAAAAAAACTAGCCGGGCGTGGTGGCGGGCGCCTGTAGTCCCAGCTACTCGGAGGCTGAGGCAGGAGAATGGCCTGAACCTGGGAGGCGGAGCTTGCAGTGAGCCGAGATCGCGCCACTGCACTCCAGCCTGGGTGACACAGCGCGAGACTCCGTCTAAAGAAAGAAAGAAAGA
>NW_022159924.1:0-541 GCF_008728515.1 Papio anubis | reverse complement strand
AGGAAGGACACCCACACCAAAACCCCATCAGTACATCACCATCATCAAAGACCAGAGGCAGATAAAACCACAAAGATGGGGAAAAAGCAGGGCAGAAAAGCTGGAAATTCAAAAAATCAGAGCGCATCTCCCCCTGCAAAGGAACGCACCTCATTGCCAGCAATGGATCAAAGCTGGATGGAGAATGACTTTGAGGAGATGAGAGAAGAAGGCTTCAGTCCATCAAACTTCTCAGAGCTGGCCAGGCGCGGTGGCTCAAGCCTGTAATCCCAGCACTCTGGGAGGCAGATGCGGGCAGATCACGAAGTCAGGAGATCGAGACCATCCTGGCTAACACGGTGAAACACCGTCTCTACCAAAAAAATAGAAAAAAGTAGCCGGGCGAGGTGGCGGGCACCTGTAATTCCAGCTATTCTGGAGGCTGAGGCAGGAGAATGGTGTAAACCCGGGAGGCGGAGCTTGCAGTGAACTGAGATCCGGCCACTGCACTCCAGTCCGGCGACAGAGCGAGACTCCGTCTCAAAAAAAAAAAAAAAAAAAA
>NW_022159923.1:0-26219 GCF_008728515.1 Papio anubis | reverse complement strand
CACGAGGTCAGGAGATCGAGAGCATCCTGGCTAACACGGTGAAACCCTGTCTCTACTAAAAAAAAATACAAAAAACTAGCCGGGTGAGGTGGCGGGCGCCTGTAGTCCCAGCTACTCGGGAGGCTGAGGCAGGAGAATGACGTAAACCCGGGAGGTGGAGCTTGCAGTGAGCTGAGATCCGGCCACTGCACTCCAGCCTGGGCAACAGAGCGAGACTCCGTCTCAAAAAAAAAAAAAAGAACTAACAGTAACATTTACAGGTCCCTTTCTGTCAACAGTAGATTCTGCATTTAAGTGATAAAGATGTCCAGATCTTTAATACATTTTTTGGAGACAGGCGGTGGCTTTCTAAACTGTGGGACCTGGCAAAAGAACCCCTCTTGTCCTAAGGGTGAAAATACCTACAGGACTATTCTAACTTCATACACCTGCATACACAACAGGTCACTAAGTGACTTCCAGAATCATAGGCTTTATTAGGTCTCTCTCCCCAATCCTGAGTATCAGGCATGCATTGTGTCTTGCATAAAATGTAAACTCTTTAGCACTTAAGAGACTTAATGAAATAGGTTCCAACCACTTTTTCAATCACACTTTACAAAACTCCCATAATGTCTACTCTCGATCCTTCATGTATGCCTTGAATTTCCTTACCTTCTTGGTTTGATTTTGCTCTCCAGTTTTGCCAGCCCAGAATCTTTGTCCACTCTTTTTCTCAATGTCCAATCCTATCCCTTCTGAAGGCCCATTGAGAATATTGTTTCAGGACAACTTTTCCATTTTCTGCCAGCTATAAGGATTCATTCTTGCCTCAGAAATCCCATGCCAATACTTCAACACTTTCCTTATAGCCAGGAACACTGTCTACATAGTTAATTGTGAATTTTTTTTTTTTTTGCATAATGTAAATTCCTTTAAGACAGTGTTCTGTCTGGTTTATTGCTATAGCCCCATAGCACAGTACTTTTTCGGCTAATGTTTGTTGATAGAAAAAGAAATGACAAAAGTAATGAGAGAATGACTTTCAGTTGTTGTTTAAATGAATAGACTTCTGCCTGGCTCTGACATGATTTTATATTGCAAATATGTCAATGGTAGAGGATTTCCTATTATCAGATCCCACTCAGAGTACTTTGCAGCATCTTGAGCTGGTATGCCCATTCTTGTTCCATCCCATCTTTAACATGTGGGTAAAATGTCTGACTTCATAACTGTTTTAGAAGGCACTTTGATAGCTATCAGAGGCCAGTAAACATTTCACATGTTAACCAAATATTTTCACTCGGAAAATCTATCTTAAGGCAATCCAGTATAAACAAAAAGCCTTCTCTAAGGCATAAATATTTAACATTATGTCTAACAGACAGCATGTCTAAAATTAAGGGCAGAATTAGGAAAATTGTAATAATTCTACATGGCAGAAATAAATGCGGATTTACTATAGATGATAGTAAACTAAAAAGCTTAATAAAAGTACAGAAAACTATCTGTGAAATAATGGTAAATGACAAAAAATAAGATATTTATTTTAAAAAGTGTGATTATGGCAATGTACATTGCATTGATAAAAGAAAGTGTGAACAGATATATACAGTGGTTTTATTAGTTGAAAGAGGAGGGAATGTTTTTCCTTTCTCATTTTTTGAAATTTGGGAAGCTTTATATAAAATTAAATCAACTTACTGTGACTCAAAAAATTTTCTATGACTAACAATATGAATGAAGTTAGCACTGAAGAACTGCTCTGCACATTCTTATGAAATAAAAAAAAGTAAACAATATTTTGTGCTTATTTTGGATTTATAATGTAACTTATAACAATGGTCATGGGAGGATCTAACAAAAGATTATACAAAATGTGACAATTAGAAATCAAACCAAAGTAGAAGGATCTTAAAAGTTGCTAAAAAGTTAACTCATCAAGATCCTTGAAATAAATTTTATTTTTAATAATCCAACTAGATTTCAAGTCAAACCTGGGGTAGAAAAGGAAACATGCCCAGTTACATAGATTTTCTTACCACTGTTTTACAAAAATTGTGGTAAAGCATACAAAACATGAAATTTACTATTTCTACCATTTTTAAGTGTACAGTTCAATTGCATTAAATAAATTCACATTGTTTTGCAACCATCATCAACGTTCATATCTACACCTCTTTTATCTTCTTCAACTGAAATCCTGTACCCATTGAACACTAACTCTCCATTCATTTGTATCCCCGGATCCTGGAAGTCACCATTCTACTTTTTGTCTCTATGAATTTGACTATTCTAGGTACCTAATACAAGTATAATCATACAATATTTTTCTGTTGGTTACTGATTTATTTCACTTGGCATAAAATCTTCAATATTGAGCCCAGTTGAAGCATATGTAACAATTTCCTGCCTTTTTAAGGCTGAATAATATTCCATTCTATGTACATACCATATTTTATGTATCCATTCATCCATTGATGGACATGTGGGGTGCCCCCACTTTTTGGCTATTGTGAATAATGCTCCATAAACATGGGTGTGTAAATATCTGTTTGAGTTCTGCTTTCAGTTATTTTGGGTATGCACTCAGAAGTGGAACTGTATCATATGATAATTTTATCTCTAATTTTTTGATGAAGTGCCATAACATTTTCCATTCCCACCAACAACACACAAGCACTGCAGTTTCTTCACATCCACACAAGCGCCTGTTATTTTAATTTTTTGATAATAGTAATCCTAATGGGTGTGAAGTCCTATGTCATTGTGCTTCAGTTGGAGTTCCTAATTATTAGTAATGTTAAGCATCTTTTCATGTACTTATTGGACATTTGCATATTTTTTAAAACAAATGTCTTTTCAAGTTCTTTGCCCATTTTTAAGTTGGGTTGTTAGTTTATTTGTTGTTGAATTATAGGAATTCTTTATATATTCTGAATATCAGTTCCTTATCAGATGTACAATTTGCAAATATTTTCCACAGTTCCGGGGGTTAACTTTTCACTCTAGTGGCACTGCCCTTTGATACACAAATGGTTTTAATTTTGAGGAAGTTCGAGTTGTCTATTTTGTTTTTAGTCAACTGTACCTTTGGTATCATATTTTAAAAACTAGTTGCCCAATTCAATGTTATGAAGTTTTCCCTTGTTTTATTCAGTTTAGGTCTTTGATTAATTTTGAGTATTTTTTAAAATAAGGTATAAGGTAAGAGCCGCCACCACCATCTTCTTCCTCCTCTTTTTTCTTCTCTTACTCCTCCCTCACCTTTCTTCTGCCCTTCTCTTTCTCTTCCTTTTTCTTCATGTGTATATGCAGTTGCACCAACAATATGTCTTTGTCCATTCTTCAGTGACTGGTCTTAGCACTGCTGTTAAAAATTATTTAGCCATATACACAAGGGTTTATTTCTGGGTTAATTATTCTGTTCCATTGGTCTTTATGTCTCTTTTTAATGCCAGTAAAACAGTATTTGTATGATCACAGCTTGGTAGTAAGCTTTGAAATTAGAATGTGTGAGACCTATATGTTTGTTCTTTTTCAAGACTGTTTTGGCTATTCAGGGTCCTTTGAGATTCCATATGAATTTTAGGATGGATTTTTCATTTCCTGAAAAAAAAGCCATTGGAATTTTGATAAGGATTGCATTGAATCTGTAAATCACCTTGGGTAGTAATGGTGTTTTAACAGTATTATGTTTTCCAAACTATGAACATAGGTTATGTTTTCATTTATTTGTGTCTTCTTTCATTTTTTTCAGTAATATTTTACAGTTTTGATGTATAAGGTTTTTGCCTTCTTAGTTAAGTTTATTTCTAAGTATTTTTTCATACATATTTAAGGTGTACAGCATGATATTTTAATATACATATGCATTGTGAAATGATTACTATGGTCAAGCAAATTAACATATCCATCCCCTCATATTGTTATCTTTCTTTTTCTTTAAGTCGTGTATGTGATAAGAGCTCCTGAAATCTACTCTTGGCAGATGTCCATTACGCAATGCAATAGTATTAACTAGTCATCATGCTGTACATTGGATCTCTAGAGACTTATTCATCATATATCCTACATAACTACAGTTTTGTACCCTTTGACCAGCATCTCCCCATGCCCAGCTCACCCCGTCTATCTTTTCACTTTCAAACTGTTCGTGTCCTTCAATCTAAAGTAAGTTTCCTGCGGAAAGCATATAGTTGTATTCTTATATTTATTTTTAAAAGTAACTATACCTATCTAATTTTTAAATAAATGAAAAATAGATCTTTTGGAAATTGGAGTCGACTCACTGTGTAACCACAAGGTATAAAAATAAGACTAGTATAGAAAAGCTAATAACCACTGGCTTGAAATTCTCGCTGCCAGATCAACAGTGTAGGAAGGTTTGAGGGGTACACATCAATCTCAATATTTGAAAAAAAAAATTTCTGATGTTCTGTTTTATCCAACAAAGAGCAGATAGGCATGTGATGTGTTAAAGCAGATGTTGGATACACATGAACACCTATCACACACACAAATTTGGATTGTGTGAAAAATATACTAGAAGAACTCTTAGTTTTCTTATATTTAATTAAAGATGGCAGAATATGGATTGTAGGTAAAGATATAAGGATAAAGCTTAATAATTATATTTAAAAATAAATAAAAATAGTTAAATTCAGCAAAGTTATTTACTAGTAGCCATGAAACAAGAAAAGGAATTCAGCCTTATGCCATTAATTTAGGAAAGTGATAACCAAAGAAAGAAACAGGAGATTCTAATCAAGTTTCCCACAGTCCAAATAATAATAATAATAAAACTATGAGAATACAAAGTACTGGCCATCAATTTCAAAGGAATACAAGAAATAGGAAAAACAAATGCCCACCATTTTTCTAGAAACCATTTTGAAGTGATAAGCTATCAGAAGCCCAACTATTCCTGCCTCCTGAAGTAAAGTAAACCCACAACTGCAGAGTGACAAAGACTGAACTGAGGTATAGAATGTTTCACAAAATATCAGGGTCCACCTCTGGTTCTTTCTTCCCCTTAACAACATGGCCTCCCGTGACACACTGAAGTTACAAGAAAGTGAATAGAGAGCAATACTCAATCTTACAACTGTACATCTGAGGGGAATATAAATTAATCTGAAACAAAGTGGAAAAAATTTCAAAGAGGTTCCAGTAACAAAACATCAAAGCAAAGAAATGATCTGAACAAAGTTGATAATATTAAAGAGAAACAGAGTGGCTTCTGCTGCCAGAGTCACAAAATAACCAGAATGTGCCCAGAAAATACAGCTCCTTTATTGTCTATAACTAAGCTGGTCATTCTTATAACCCCCATGCACTAAGTAGCTTGAGTTGGATTAAGGAAGGTAGTAAGTATCTAATAGAATTTAATGTTTCATCAGATCCAAAACTGTAATAGTCCCTATTGGGTAGTATTCAGTCTTTGAGATATAAATCTCTCCAGTGGCCTCCCCATTCCCATCTTCCAATGAAGAAAGAAGAAGGATGTGGTTTTTTGACTGTATGGCACTAGAAAGAGTAAGCATACTCAGGCCTGATATCCTCTGTATTTTCTGGGTTAGGGTCAGTTTCTCTTATCCACCTTGATATTTCTTGCCCTGATGATGCTGGCAGCTTTATGAAGTCTACAGTTGTTGTAACCTACAACTTTATTTTTAGACTGTGTTAAGGCCTACTAGAATTGAATTACTAATTTGGCAGTTATTTTAATGGCTTTACTTGCTAATTCTATTAACTGTCATTTCTGGATCTGTTTCCATTGATGGAATTTTCTTTTGTTTATGAATTATACTTTTTTACTTCTTTTAATGCTGGTAACTTTTGGTTGAATGCATATATTGTGAATTTTACATTTTGGGTGCTGAGTTTAAAATATATATAGTTATAGCGTATATGTATAAATATATACATATTTGCTTGTGTATATATGTGTGTGTGTGCGCGTGCACGTGCCGTTTTCCTTTCTGGAATGCAATTATTTCCAATCTGCTGGATCATTTGGAGGATTGTTTTCAGCTCCGTTAGAGCAGCTCCAGAGCAGTTCTTAGTCCGTGGCTAATTTAACCGTATCACTAAGCAATATCCTTATGAGAACTCTGTCTGACATTCCATATATTAGGATTAGAAGCTCTTTCCACTTTGGATGATGAGAATAGGAACTATTCCCTTCTCTGTGTGAGCTCTGGGACTGTTCCACTCACACGTGTACATTGGTATTCAGACAAAGCCTCAAGGGGAACCCTCCATGGATCTCCAATTCTCTCTCTCTCTCTCTGTCTCCCCTCTGTCTTTCCCTCTGGGCATCTCTAGCACTTTTTATCTGGTTATTTCACCTACAAACTCTGTTTCTTTGGCCTCCTCCAACTCCAAATTTTGTTTTCTTAGTCCAGCAAGGCCACCAAGCTATAAAGTCTTCCCCCTCCCTGTGCTGTGCCCAGAAAACTCCAGGTAGTAGGTTAGGACAATCACAGACCCCACCTTCTTATGTCCTCCCTTTCAGGGACCTATCTCTTAAAATGTCTGTTGTTCTATGTCTGAAGACAATTGTTTCATATATTTGCCTAGTTTTCTAATTGCAGAACAGAAAGAGTAAGTTTATTTCCTTACTCCTTAATAGCTGGAAGAGAAATTTAAGCCTTATTTCTAATTATGGAATAAAACTGGATTTCCTCTAGAAAATATATTTCAGGTGTCCAAGGGCAGATGAGAAAAGTATTATCTGATTTTTGGTTGTTCTTTTATGCCAATTTTTATAGATTCTTAGTTGTATAAGGTTTTTATAGTTTCATGTAAATATCAGCCTACTTTGTCTTCCAACAGGGACATCCTTCTGTTCCATTCCCTACAGTTACTGAAACTTCGTGTATGGATTACTGACCATCCTATTTCATGGTCTTCTGTAACTCAGATGACTCATCATTTTGCTATTGAACAAGAGAGATCTGAATGCTATAATTTGGTTCTAATTTTTATCATGTTTGTTAATTGATCTGCTTCAGAAGTGCAAAATAGAATCACTTGGTCAACATTAAAAAAAAAAAAAAAAAAAAAAAAAAAAAGACATGCGGATGGGAGGAGCCAAGATCACTGAATAGGAACAGCTCCTATTCAGGAGCTAATAGGTCTGCAGTTCCCAGAGAGACCATCGCAGAAGGTGAATGATTTCTGCATTTCCAACTGAGGTACCCAGTTCATCTCACTGGGACTGGTTAGGAAGTGAGTCCAACCCACAGAGGGTGAGCAGAAGCAGGGTGGGGCATGGCTTTACCCGGGAAGTGCAAGAAGCCAGGGGACCTCCCTCCCCCAGGCAAGGGAAGCCGTGAAGTACCCAGTTGGGTTACTATGCTTTTTCCACAGTTTTTGCAACCTGCAGATGAGGAGATTCTCTCGTGGGCCTACACCACTAGGGTTCTGGGTTTCAAGCACAAAACTGGGCCACTGTTGGGGTCTTGCTCAGCAGGTCCCACTCCCACAGAGCCCAGGAAGCTAGGAACCACTGACTTGAAATTCTCGCAGACAGCTCAGCAGTCTGAAATCCACCAGGGATGACCAAGCTTGGTGGGAGAAGGGACATTCACCATTACGAGGCTTTATTAGGTGGTTTTCCCCTAACAGTGCTAAGGAGGATGGAAGGTTTGGACTGGGCAGAATTCACCACAGCACAGCAAAGCAGCTGTGGTCAGACTGCTTTTCTAGATTCCTCCTCACTGGACGGGGCATCTCTAAAGAAAGATAACAGCCCCAGTCAGAGGTTTACAGATAAACTTCCATCTCCCCGAGAGAGGGCACCTGGGGAAAGGGGCAGCTGTTCACACAGCTTCAGCAAATTTAATCGTTCCTGCCTGCCAGCTCTGTAAAGAGCAGCTGATCCTGTCAAGATAGATTCTCCCAGCCCTGAGCACCAGCACTGCTAATAAACAGACTGCCTCCTCAAGTGGGTCCCTGATCCCTGTGCCTCCTGACTGGGAGAGACCACTCAACAGGGGTTGACAGACACCTCATACAGGAGAGCTCTGGCTGGCAACTGACTGGTGCCCCTCTGGGATGAAGCTTCCAGAGGAAGGAGCAGGCAGCAATCTTTGCTATTCTATAGCCTCCACAGGTGATACCTGGGTGAAGAGGGTCTGGAGTGGACCTCCAGCAAATTGCAGCAGACCTGCAGAAGAGGGGTCTGATAGAAGAAAAAAATAAATAGAAAACAACAACATCAACATCAACAAGAACCCCCACACTAAAACCCCATTCAAAAGTCATCAGTCCCAAAGATCAAAGGTATCAGATCAAAGGTATCAAAAACTGGTATCGGATAAATCCATGAAGATGAGAAACAAACAGCTCAAAAATGCTGAAAATTCCAAAAAACCCCAGAATGTTTCTTCTCCTCCAAATGATCGCAACTCCTCTCTAACAAGGACACAAAACTGGATAGAGAATGAGAATGACCAATTGACAGAAGTAAGATTCAGAAGGTGGGTAATAACAAACTCCTCTGAGCTAAAGGAGCATGTTCTAACCCAATGAAAGGAAGCTAAGAACCTTGATAAAATGTTATAGGAAATGCTAACTAGAACAACCACTTTAAAGAGGAATATAAATGACCTGACAGAGCTGAAAAACACAGCACGAGAACTTTGTAAAGCATACACAAGTATCAATAGCCCAATTGATCAAGCAGAAGAAAGGTTATCAGAGATTGAAGATCAGCTTAGTGAAATAAGGTGTGAAAACAAATTAGAGAAAAAAGAATGAAAAAGAATGAACAAAGCCTCCAAGAAATATAGGACTATGTGAAAAGACCAAACCTATGATTGACTGGTGTACCTGAAATGATGGGGAGAATGGAACCAAGTTGGAAAAACGCTCTTCAGAATATTATCCAGGAGAACTTCCCCAACCTAGCAAGACAGGCCAACATTCAAATTCAGGAAATACAGAGAACACCACTAAGATACTCCTTGAGACTTGCAACTCAAAGACACATAATTATCAGATTCTCCAAGGTTGAAATGAAGGAAAAAATGTTAAGGGCAGCAAAAGAGAAAGGTCAGGTTACCTACAAAGGGAAGCCCATCAGACTAACAGCAAATCTCTCCACAGAAACCCTACAAACCAGAAGAGAGTCGGGAGCCAATATTCAACACTCTTAAATAAAAAAATTTTCAACCCAGAATTTCATATCCAGTCAAATTAAGCTTCATAAGTGAAGGAGAAATAAAAACCTTTACAGACAAGCAAATGCTGTGAGATTTTGTCACCACCAGGCCTGCCTTACAGGAGCTCCTGAAGTAAGCACTAAGAATGGAAAGGAAAAACTGGTATCAGCCACTGCAAAAACACCAAAATATAAAGACCTATGACACTATGAAAAATTACATCAAGTAATGTGCAAAATAACCAGCTAGCATCATGATGACGAGATCAAATTAACATATAATAATATTAACCTTAAATGTGAATGGGCTAAATGCCCCAATTAAAAGAAACAGGCTGGCATACTGGATATAGAGTCAAGATACGTTGGTGTGCTGTATTCAGGAGCCCCATCTTATATGCAAAGACACACACAGGCTTAAAATAAAGGGGTAGAGAAATATTTACCAAGCAAATGGAAAGCAAAAAAAAGCAGGGCCTGCAATTCTAGTCTCTGATAAAACAGACTTTAAACCAACATAGATCAAAAAAGACAAAGAAGGGCATTACATAATGGTAAAGGGATCAATGCAACAAGAAGACTAACTATCCTAAATATATAGGCACCCAATACACAAGCACCCAGATTTATAAAACAAGTTCTTCGAGACCTACAAAGAGACTTAGACTCCCACACAATAATACTGGGAGACTTGAACACCCAACTGTCAATATTAGACAGATCAACGAGACAGAAATTTGACAAGGATACTCAGGACTTGAACTTAGCTCTGGACCAAGCAGACCTCATAGACATCTACAGAACTCTCCAACTTAAATCAACAGAATATATATTCTTCTCAGTGCCATATAGCAATATTCTAAAAGCGACCACATAACTGGAAGTAATCCACTCCTCAGCAAAAGAACAGAAATCATAACAAACAGTCTCTCAGACCACTGTGCAATAAAATTAGAACTCAGGATTAGGGAAACTTACTCAAAACCACAAAATTACATGGAAATTGAACAACCTGCCACAAATGACTACTGAGTAAACAACAAAATTAATGCAGAAATAAAGAAGTTCTTTGAAACCAATTAGAACAAAGACAGTGTACCAGATTCTCTGAGACACAGCTAAAGCATTGTTTAGAGAGAAATTTATAGCACTAAATGCCCACATGAGAAAGTGGGAAAGATCTAAAATCAACACCCTGACACCACAATTAAAAGAACTAAAGAAACAAGAGTCAACAAATTCAAAAGCTAACAGAATACAATAAATAACTAAGATCAGAGCAGAACTGAAGGAGATAGAGACGTGAAAAACCCTTAAAAAAATCAATGAATCCAGGAACTGATTTTTTGAAAAGATTGACAAAACAGATACACCACTAGCTAGACTAATAAAGAAGAAGAGAGAGAAGAATCAAGTAGACACAATAGAAAATGATAAAGAGGATATCACCACTGATCTCACAGAAATACAAACTACCATCAGATAATACTATAAACACCTCAAACAAGTGAACTAGAAAATCTAGAAGAAATGATTAATTCCTGGACATATATGCCCGCCCAAGACTAAACCAGGAAGTAGTTGGATCCCCCCAAAGACCAATAACAAGTTCTGAAATTTAGGCAGTAATTAATAGCCTACCAACCAAAAAAAAAAAAAAAAATCCAGGACCAGACAGATTCACACCAATTCGGCCAGGGGTACAGAGAGGAGCTGGTACCATTCCTTCTGAAATTATTCCAAACAATAGAGAAAAAGAGAATCCTTCCTAACACGATTTATGAGGCCAGCATCATGTTGAGAGCAAAACCAGGCAGAGACACAACAGAAAAAGAAAATTTCAGGCCAATATCCCTGATAAAAATGGATGTGAAATTTCTCAATAAAATACTGGAAAACTGAACCCAGCAGCACATCAAAAAACTTATCCACCACAATAAGTGAGCTTCACTGCTGGGATGCAAGGCTGGTTCAACCTACGCAAATCAATAAAAGTAATCCATTACATAAGCAGAACCAATGACAAAAACCACATGATTATCTCCATAGATGCAGAAAAGGCCTTCGATAAAATTCAACACCGCTTCATTCTAAAAACTCTTAATAAACTAGGTATTGATGAAACATATCTCAAAATAATAAGAGCTATTTATGACAAACCCATAGCCAATATCATACTGAATGGGCAAAAGCTGGAAGCTTTCCAGAGAGGATGCTCTCTCTCACCACTACTATTCAACGTAGTATTGGAAGTTCTGGCCAGGGCAATCAGGCAAGAGAAAGAAATAAATGGTGTTCAAATAGGAAGAGAGGAAGTCAAATTGTCTCTGTTTGCTGATGACATAATTGTATATTTAGAAAACCCCATTGTCTCAGCCCAAAAAATCCTTAAGCTGATAAGCAACTTCAGAAACATCTCAGGATACAAAATCAATATGCAAAAATCACAAGTATTCCCATACACCAATAATAGACAAGCAGAGAGCCAAATCATGAGTGAACTCCTCCCATTTACAACTGCTACAAAGAGAATAAAATCCATATGAATACAACTTACAAGAGAAATGAAGGACCTCTTTAAGGAGAACTAGAAACCACTGCTCAAGGAAATAAAAGAGGACACAAACAAATGAAAAAAAATGTCCATGCTTATGGATAGGAAGAATCAATATCTTGAAAACGGCAATACTGCCCAAAGTAATTTATAGATTCAATGCTGTTCCCATCAAGTTACCATTGACTTTCTTTGCAGAACTAGAAAAACTACTTTACATTTTATATGGAATCACAGAAGATCCCATATAGCCAAGACAATCCTAAGCAAAAAGAACAAAGCTGGAGGCATCATGCTATCTGACTTCAAAGTATACTACAAGGCTACGGTAACCAAAACAGCCTGGTACTGGTACCAAAACAGAACAGACCAGAGACCTCAGAAATAACAACACACATCTACCACCATCTGATCTTCAACCCACCTGGTAAAAACAACAAATGGAGAAAGGATTCCCTATTTAATAAATGATGCCGGGAAAACTGGCTAGCCATAAGCAGAAAACAGAAAGCGGACCCCTTCGTTACACCTTATAAAAACGTTAACTCAAGATGGATTAAAGATTTAAATGTAAGACCTAAAACCATAAAAAACCCTAGAAGAAAACCTTGGCAATACCATTCAGGACACAGGCATGGGCAAAAACTTCGTGACTAAAACACCAAAAGCAATTGCAACAAAAGCCAAATTGAGAAATGGGATTTTGTTAAACTAAAGAGCTCCTGCACAGCCAAAGAAACTATCATTAGAGTGAACAGGCAACCTAAAGAATGGGAGAAAAATTTTACAATCTGCTCATTTAACAGAGGTCTAATATCCAGAATCTACAAGGAACTTAAACAAATTTACAAGAAAAAAACAAAAATCCCCATCAAAAAGTGGGCAAAGGATATGAATAGACACTTCTCAAAAGAAGACATTTATGCAGCCAACAAACATATGAAAAAAAGCTCATCATCGCTGGTCATTAGAGAAATGCAAATCAAAACCACAATGAGATACTATCTCATGCCAGTTAGAATGGCGATTATTTAAAAATCATGAAATAACAGATGCTGGCAAGGCTGTGAAGAAATAGGAACACTTTACATTGTTGATGGGAGTGTAAATTAGTTTAATCATTGTGTAACATAGTATGGCAATTCTTTAAGGATGTGGAACCAGAAATACCACTTCACCCAGCAATCCCATTACTGCATATATACCCAAAGGATTATAAATCATTTTACTATAAAGACGCATGCACACATATGTTTATTTCAGCACTATTTATAATAGCAAAGACTTGGAACCAACCCAAATATCTATTGACGATAGACTGGAATGTGGCACATATACACCATGGAATATTATTCAGGCATAAAAAAAATGAGTTCATGTGTTTGCAGGCATATGGATGATGCTGGAAGCCGTCATCCACAGCAAACTAACACAGGAACAGAAAACCAAACACCACATGTTCTCACTCATAAGTGGGAGTTGAACAATGAGAACACATGGAAACAGGGAGGGGAAGATCACACACAGGGGCCTGTCGGTGAGTAGGAGGCAGGGGGAGGAGAGCATTAGGACAAATACCTAATGCATGATGGATTGATAGGTGCAGCAAACCACTATGGCACATGTATACCTATGTAACAAACCTACACGTTCTGCACATGTATCACAGAACTTAAGTAAAGTTCTTATTTAACTTAAAGTAAAATAAACAGACATGCTCTTTATTCTGAACAATTTATCTCAGAAGAACTGAACAGATATATATATATAAAATAATATATAGTATTAATCTTATATACTTATATATACTATATAATATCTTATATATTCATTATAATATATACATTCGCATATATAATATATACATTCATGTGTAATATATAAGATCTTATATATTATATATTTTATATTTTATATATATATATTTTTTGAGACGGAGTCTTGCTCTGTCGCCAGGTTGGAGTGCAGTGGTGCAATCTCAGCTCACTGCAACCTCCACCTCCCAGGTTTAAGCGATTCCCCTGGCTCAGCCTCCTGAGCAGCTGGGACTACAGGCATATGCCACCACACCTGGCTAATTTTTTGTGTTTTAGTAGATACAGGGTTTCACCACGTTGGTCAGCATAGTCTCAATTTGCTGACATCGTGATCCGCCTACCTTGGCCTCCCAAAGTGCTGGGTTTACAGGCATGAGCCACTGTGCCTGGCCCACAATTGGGAATTAAGTGTCCTGTTGATCACTATTCTACTTGTCAGAGGTAAGTTTGAATAAGGATTTCCATACTATAATCAAAAAGGTGCTGATATTAGTGTGCGAATAATCATAACATGCATTCTTAGAGACTGATGATTATTCTGTGTAATTTTTATATTTAATCATTTTATTATTTTGTTGAAGCCTAGCATACAATATCTACTAACTTCTTTTTTACTTGAATCCTAGGAAACTCACCTTTCCCAGATCAGACTGGAAAACAGAGTTCTTTCATAAAAACCTTATTGGCCAAGAGATAAATAGGATTTCTTCACTGAGAAGTGGAAGCAGAACAGGAAAAGGAAAATGAGGAGAAGAAGAAGGTGAAGGAAAGGAAGAGAGAGGGGAAGGGAGAGGCAGGGGGTTCATTTATTTGTGGACATCCCACATGTATAATGATTTGGTTACAGATTCATTTATTCATCATCTCCCTGGGCTTGGTGCTACAGGAAGAGATTTGATTGAAACTTAGTCCTCACTAGCAGACAGATCCAATCAAACAAGATCAGTGGATTGGTAAAAGTCAATGGGATTAAAGGTGGCCCTAGCAAAAAATGTCACCTGTCGCTAAGAACAACAACAAATTCTTATAAGTGTCTACTCTGAGTCAACCAACTTCTGAGACAACTTGTGTCATTTAACACATTCTACAGTCAAAATAAAAATGTGTCATAAGCTCTAAATACAGCAATGACACCAGTACCAACACAGATGTTTATTTCAGATCTTTTACACTATTTCTCAAACATGTACCTTTTCTTTCAGCAGCCTCAAAGATGTTATAATTGGAAGAACAATATTTTGCAATTACTGTTTTGAATTTTTCACCTTGGGACAGTTTTCTGTTGTAGATATGGAACTTGGAAGTTGTAGAAAGATGCCGTCTTAAGAACTTAAGATTGTACTCTGTTATGCAACAGGCAGTTAGCAAACGTAAAGATATGAAAATATAATTTAAAGAGACAAAGAGACTCACAGGTCAGAGACTTTCCAAAAATGGATGATGGATTCTATTTTTTTTAATTTTCAATCTGAAGAGAAGGCTAACTTGCCTCAAAGGAAGCAACATAGAAATAAATATGCCATTGTCCACCCCAAATCCACCTAGGAGAAGATAAAACTTTAGTTAGCAAATTTTACAATTAAGGTGCTGTAAACTGAATGTCTGTGTCCCCCTCCCAAAATTTATACACTGAAGCCTAATCCCCAATGTGATGGCATCATAGGTGAGGCCTTTGGGAGGTAATTAGGCAACGTGGCTGGAACTCTCTTAAACAGAATTAATGGCCCTATAAAAAGAAGAGAACACAGGGGATCTCTCTCTGCTAATTCCCATGACAGGATACAATGACAGGAGAGCCATTCATCTACATACTGGGAAGAGTGCTCTCACTAGACACCAGACTACCTGACACTTTGATCTTCGACTGCACAGCACCCAGAACTGTGAGAAATAAATGTTTCTTCTCTAAACCACCCGGTTTATTGCTATTTGTTGCAGCAGTCAGAAATAACTATGACCTAAAATTCTTTTTAGTGAGATGAGTGTATTAAGCTTTTAAACAATCAAATTATTTAATTTTTCTATTCTGTCTTTAAGCAATATTTTGAACATAATTTGGATTTTCACATAGATATGTCTATGATGAGAAAATGTGTCAATCATACGAACTTTTGGACAATTTTTTGTATTATAAATCAATATGTTTTCATTATGTCTCAATACATAAATCCTATGAGCTCAGTTTAATATGAGACTTTGATTAGGAAACAAGTCTACTCTTCATGAGAAGACTAAATTAGGTTTCTGAGCCAAAAACAAACAAACAAACAAACGAATGAACAAACGAAAAACCTGAGAGAGTGACCTGGTAAACTCACCAAGCTCTCTGGGCCATAGCTAAGTAGATGACATATACCACTCAATATGTTTTACAGTTTCCATATTTCTTTAATACTTTCTTAAATTGTAAGGGTAGAATGGGCAAACATGTTATTTTATTCATTCACATTTACAATACCCTATTTTGTCTTGTCTAACACATGGGCAAAATTGAACACAACTCTGCTTGCTAGCTGCATTTCTTAAACGGGATATAGCTAAGTTCAGAGAGATGCCTTCAAAATGTGTCACTTAAATGTTAATAGAATACCTCAACATGGATGAATCTTCAAACATTATACGAAGAGAAAAAAGCCAGAAACAAAAGACCATATATTTTACAATTTCAATTATATGAAATGTCCAAAATAAGCAAATCCATAAAGAGAGATTAATGTTTGCTAGAGTCTGGGGGAAGGGGGATGAGGGAGTGACAATTAATGGATACATGGATTTTGGGGAGGAGTGATGAGAATGTTCTGGAACTGTATAATCATGATGGTAACACATCTTTATAAGTACACTAAAAAACACTGAATTAGATACATTAAATGGGTTAAGTTTTTGGCATGTGAATTATATCTCAATTTTTAAAAATGCTAATAGGGGCCATATGAGGGTAGTTGGATTTCAAATGATTTTTACTTTTAAAAAACCTTTTAGTATAGATTATTTGTTTATTTTTTAAATGAACATAGTCAGGAATGAACAATAGACAGCTTTCATGGGTGTGGGGGATCTAGCTGAGAATCAGCCACTTAGAGATTTTAATATAAATATCTGATATATTTATATTCACGCATATGTAGAAAAGTAAAATTGTAACTATCCATTTAATATCATACATATCATACATACATAGAAAAGTAAAACTTTAAAATTCCATTTTAATTCTCTTCAGCTGGCATTGGTTATTATCAGCAGCATGCCAAGTACAGAGTTGTGTAAATCTTTGGTCTATCACTTTATATGAAATGGAATTATATATGTTGATATAGATATTTACCTGGGATTAGTAAAATTTCAGACTTTATGAAGTTGCCCATTTCTTCAATAAATATTTCTTCAGCTACTATATATGACTTGAGTTACTGTATGACTTGAACTGTGTCAGTTACAAAATCCAGTGTGAGCAAACACTAAGTTCTTCCCCCAAATGCTCCTTAGAACAAGGGTCATAGATGAAAAATTAGACTGGAAAATCCATTAAATGGACCTACCATAGTATTTCACACAACTTTTCATTCTTAATGTAAATGTAAGGAAAATACAATATTTCTTTCGCTTTTCTTCCCAACAGCCCCCAATTTACACAGATACTAGTAGTAGATGTGGGAAATACACACTTGGGTGGCTATAACCTATTTAAAATGAGAGAAAAATCTTCAGGGATAAGTTAAAATGTTTTATAGTGTTAATTACAGAAACTGCAATACTAGTAATGCTCAGGGGTTAATTAACCACTTTCTGAACTTCACTCAACTTGTGTCACACACTTGGCAGAGGCTATCAAAGTAATCATCTGTATCAATGACTCTTATCTACTTTGAGGTTTACAGAACTTCTTTGAGAATCTCTTTGTTTTACATCTTTTCTTTCTAATAAATGCATATAAATATATTTAAACTGAAAACTGCAGAAATATCAAGGTTTTAATAATTCTCTTGGAAACCATCCATAGATTCCTGAAATCTCGCAGATCTTAGGTTACAATTAATTCACTTATATGAAGAATGTCTTATTAATATAGATTAATACACTTTAGTTCATTCAATTAATTAAATGTTATCCATTATATAATGCTTAGAATTGTCTGGCTTGTAGTAAGCTGTCAATGAGTGTCAGATCATTTTATTTTTACAGCATATGTTGAGCATCTCATGTATTAGGCACTTTCTTAAATGCTAGGTTAAAAATATATGACATTTTCTACGTTTACCACAAGACAGACATATATTTAATACTTTTAATTACCCTATACAGTATACATTTTAGTG
Organism: Papio anubis; assembly: GCF_008728515.1. Classification (NCBI taxonomy): domain Eukaryota; kingdom Metazoa; phylum Chordata; class Mammalia; order Primates; family Cercopithecidae; genus Papio; species Papio anubis. The sequence continues at coordinate 8,381 of NW_022159923.1, read as the reverse complement.
CTTACTGCTTTAAGATGAAGAAACTGGCTGTATTGAAATTATCTTGCCCAATGCCAGTAGGGCTTCTCATCAAATCTAGTACTTCACTATGACTACTATGATTTCTCTTCACTACCAATAGAGAAACGGTAGGGCTTGTACTCAAATCTATTGCTTCTGATTCCAGAACCCATCCTTTTATTCCTGTGATATTCCATTGTTAGCAGATTTCACTCAACCTATGAAAAGCTTGTCTGGGATGATTCATTGTGAGTGCTCACCCAGATGAGCATATATCTCTTATAGGAAGAACTTTCAGTTAATATCAACTCAGATCAAAGCTAAACCTAGAGAAAGGCAAACTCCATAGTTGAAGCAAATGTCATAATTTTGCATTAGCAGAGTGCTCAAAGTGCTACCTTTTCAAAAGTCAAAGAGTATATAAATTACCATAAATTTCTTTTGTTGAATGAACTCTCCCCTCACTCACCTCACTAGAAAAGGCTGAATATTTGAATTCCTATAATTTTAATATTAAGAATCCTAGTGCACATTTAAAAGGTTATACAGTTTGTGAAAGGAATGAGACTTTGCACCTTGCTTTTGCCTTATTATGGTGTAGGCCAAAGGTGCTATAGTTTAAAATATTCTTGGTTAAAACTCAGAGTTGGACTTGCACATCTAAATTCTAGAGAGATTATTAAGACTGTTGATTTCCTTAAGAATCAAGACAGGTTTTTAAAACTTGTTAACATGTTTGATTTTAAATACTTCTTAGATGAAAAAGTTCTAGATCTTAAATGTTCAGATCTAGAAAAAAAGAAAGAGATTTGGTTACCTGTGCATATTTGAATTTTTACGAAAACAAAAAGATTCATGGAAATACGGCCTTTAATCAAACTATGTTTCCAATGCAGATGAAACTGAAGTACAAATGCAAATGTAAGCTGGCTTGTCAATCATAGCTAGTCGAATCACCAGGGGTGTGAAAAGTTTGGATTTCTGGATTTTAGAGGGTTAGACAAAGAAGGGAGAGAAACTTGCTGTGTTAAAAAGAATAGTGTTTTTGGAATTTTCAGACTCTTTGTCCTTACTGTTAAAATAAACAGCATCAATGGAACTCATTTCTCCGACTCCTTCTTCCTCCTCTTAAATTAAGTTTAGCCTAAAGCTGCATCCTTACATATTTTAAGTTTTACCTAAGGGCTTTTCTGTACATTGTGAACTATAACAAGCAGAGGTATAAACAGACTGTTGCCTACACTTGTGCCAATCACCGAGTTTTGACCAAATAGCCAACTATTCCAACCATGTTCAAATATGGCAAACAATGAGCTGTAACCAATCCAGCAATTTATCTACCTCACTTCTGTTTTCTATACCTCACTTTCCTTTTCCTGTCCATAAATCTTCCACCACGTGGCCACACTGGAGTCTTTGAGCCTATTTGGGCTCAGCAGGCTACCCTATCAATGTATTGTTCATGGCTCAATTAAACTCCTTTAAATTTAATTCAACTGAAGTTTTTTTTTTTAACACTCCTCAGCAAAACACATTTGTAATGCTCCCTGCCCCACCAGCTAATCCATTCTTATCATCTGGTATTCTACTGAACATTACATTTTTAAACAGTCACTAGGAGAAATATGCTTGCAAATAGCTAGTTGAGGCTGAAAAAATGATCAAAGAAGTTTAAATCTGATGAGACTCCTAGGGAAATACCTATTAGAAGCATGTGCATGGGTTGAGGGAGCTAAGAGAAGTCATAGTAAGAAATACAGTAATGGCCAGGTGCAGGTGGCTCGGGCCTTTAACCCAAGCACTTAGGGAGGCCAAGGCAGGCAGATTACCTGAGGTCAGGAGTTTGAGACCAGCCTGGCCAACATAGTGAAATCCCATCTCTACTAAAAATATAAAAATTAGCCAAGCATTGTGGTGTACACTTGTAATCCCACTACTCCAGAGGCCGAGGCAGGAGAATCACTTGAACCTGGGAGGTGGATGTTGCAGTGAGCCGAGATTCTGCCACTGTACTCCAGCCTGAGTGACAGAATGAGACTGTCTCAAGAAAAAAAGAAGAAACAACAACAACAACAAAAAACGAAAAACAGTAAAACCTATGGAGGCCCGTAATTGCAAATAAGCATGCTGAAGGCATATAGCTGGTCAAAAAACAAACAAAAAACAGACAACAGGGAAACTTAGGAACATCTTATTCTGAATTCTGTGTTCTTCCCACACTCTTCATAGAACTAACTCTAACAAATTGTTTTTGGGAACCCCTTTATTCCCCCAAGGCTCTGAGTTATTTTAGAAGGAGTGTATTAGATTCACATTTGGCCACTTAGAGCCAGGCATATACATCCATGTTACTTTAATGTTGATGATCTGCAATGTGAAGGCTTGAAGCATGCAAAGAATACTTGGTGTCTCCTCTACAGACAGTCAATACGATAGCTCCCTAATGATGGCGGTGGGAGTCCATCTGGGGTGGCCCCTGTGAGGACTCCAGCTGCAGTGCGGGAGGTGTGACCAGGACTGTGTGCTCAGTGGTGGCTGGTGGCTGGTAACTGGTGATTCCAGTGGGAGCCCCACACCTTACTGAGTTGGCGGGGAGGGAGTCCTTGCCCGCAGGTGCAGATATAGCTGCCCAGCTGCAGCTCCAGACCCAGGCATCCCTGCACTCTTGGGAGCTCAGGAAACCCTCTCCCCCAGCGGGCTCAGAAGTGCCTGCTCCCACTCACAGACCTCTTCCTGCTCCTAGTGTCTATTCCAGTGCAGAGCAAAGTTGTGGCCAAGCCTGAGCGCTGTCACAACCTGGCCGGGTGTACATGTACTTGGGGCAGCACTGATATGCAGCCCCCTGTTCCCTTGGCCCCCTCCAGACTTTGAGCACTGACAAGCGTTGGAGGGAGGCTGAGGTACTGAGGGCAGCTTGTGATGGGCCTGCGGGTGCCCCTCAGCAGGAACAGCCTGCATGCTGTGGATGGCATGTTGATGGTGGTGGGAGGCACATAGACTCTCAGGAGGGAAGGGAAGGGGTAGGTCCCCAGTGAAATCCCACCTTCAAGCCAGGGACAGCTTGAAGCCTGGGGACTGGGCTCCCAGTTCCAGGTGGGGTTCATGACCTGGAATGAGAACTTCACTGATGTCTTTCAGCCAGTCAGATGGTGCTTTATCCAGGTCTGCCTATGTCTGCCTATGGACAAGTCAGCATGCACTTCCTCCATTCTGAGCACCTTAAAAATCCCAGATTCAGCCAGACTCAGACATTCGTCAGGGTAGCCAACCTGCAGAAAGGAGCTACCCCCTTCGGGTCTCCTGAGAGCCATTCTGTCACTCAATAAAGCTCTCCTCCTTGCTCACCCTCCAGTTGTCCAGATAACTTCATTCTTCCTGGACACGGGACAAGAACTTGGGACTTGACAAATACAGGGCATGAAAGGAACTGTAACACATTCCTGACTGACTCACTAAGCTGCAGGTGGTGACACACTCCTGGACTGTGGGAGTGAAGAGTGGCAACCCTTCTGGGACCCAGACCTTAGAATTTCTCTAGCTAGAACTGCTGTAACACTATATTCCTCCACCAGTGCTTGGTGGTTGCCCCACAGGACAGGAAGTAGCAGTGGTACTTCCTGTCCAAGAGGGGTCAGGCCAAGATCCGTGGCCAGAGTGGGACAGTGGGACTGAGAGACCTGTAACACAAACAAGCTGAAACCCATCCCCCAAAAACTCACCCCCTCACTCATGAAGCTGTGGGCAATAAGAAAGAGAGAAGAGCTGTGGCCTTTCTGGGAGCCCAGACCCCCGGGCTCCCTGAGCCAGGGATGTGACATGTTATATAACACTCTCTTTGGGGCTCTGCGGTTCCTCGCATCTCTGAGTTTTTGGATGCCACCGTCTTTTCCTCATCCAGATGCTGGTGCCCACAGCAGAAGCTTCTTGCGGTACATCTGGTCCATTCACAGCCTTGCACAAAGCTGGAGCCTGGAGCTACTTGCCATGCTGCAGCAGAGAGTGTGCCTGGCTGTGCTCAGTGTCCAGACCCCATGCTCGCTTGCTCACACACCCCTTGCTACTCTCCACCTGGCTCGTGGCATCCAGGCCAGTAACACGAGCTGAGCACAGCCTGCCAGGCCAAGTCAGTATAACAAGCCCAGCAGGCATGAGCAATACTCAGGCAGAAGGTGCCACTGCCCACAGAGGTTTCCAGCTGGCGAAGCGACACCCTAAGGATCCCATGACACTACCATACAAGTTGCAGGAACATAAGAACACTTTCCTTCTTTCATCTTTATTTGTCCTTAAATCTAGTTCAGTGAAAATGCGCATGGCAAACTGCCTTCCGCCATGAAATCTGCTAAATGAGTACCCTGTTCCCATTAGTTACTGAACACACACACAGACACACACACACATACGTGCACAAAGAGAGAGAGAGAGAGAGACAGAGACAGAGAGAGACAGAGAGAGATACAGAGTTGTTCTTCTCATCTATCCTAAATTTTACTGACCTGGGGCACCATCCCAGAATATAAAACCTCTAGCTTTCAAACAAAGGGAGAATTCAATGACACACAGCTCAGGTAGGTAAGAGATTCTCAGAGGGTAGTGCCGTATTTCAGCCAGCTGATAAACATATGGCAGCACTCTAGGTCTTATCAACCTATTTCTCCTAGAACTGCGTAGTGAGGGGTTGTCAAGGAGCTGCATATTAACAAATTTATCTGCTTTGACTATATCTGATATAGTCAGTGAGGAAATTGCACTGATTTGGCTGAAGGGTTGACCAGTAACCTCTGTTTTTTTCTGTGGTGAATATTTTCTACATGGTAAATATTTTCCACAAACTGAATGAGGAAAGTCTACTGTTCAAAACTTTGAGGAAAATGTATTTAACAAATATAAACATGAGGTTGGGAATTAAACAAGACAGTTTTCAAACATAAAATTAGATGATAACTTAAAAATGTGCGAGGGGCCCAGCAGTTATTTAAAAAATATCTTATGATGTATATAAGCAAAAAAAAAAAAAGTGTAGACAACTTGCTTGTGCCAACTTTAGAACCCTATTTAGACCTGAAATCTGCAATTTAAAAAATGATGGTAACAGATGTCTTTTCATGCATCTATCATTCTTGGAATAGTTAAGCAACAGGTATATTGAACTCTTCAACTTACAGAAGAGCTGTTATGGGGCATCCAAGCTAACCTCGACTTTTTTTTCAGGAATAGGATTAATCTTCCAGAATTTTTTTCTAGAAGACAGAGCTTCAAGACCCAGTAGGCTAATGCTTTCAAAGAAAGCAGATTTCCAGAAGCATATAAGGTAGAACTCCCTAACCATGAGCACTCCCCAAAAATGTAGTAGATTTCCAATTCTGAATATGTCTAGCACAGGCTAGAGAAACACTGGGTAGGAGGAATATAGTAAGCTATGTCATTTCTAGCCTTTGGACATAAAATAATGTAGCAGGTACAGTGACTCACTATTTATTGAACTTGGCCTTAAATCCTAAGGAGAGTAAATCCAACTCTTCTTCTTAGGAATGGTCAGATTTTCTGTACTTTCCGATGATCCTGTAGTGGAGAATATGTGAAATCCATTTTCTTTAGCATGTAGTAATGACTATAAGCAAATAAATTTGATATTTATGAGATTCATGTAGATGCCCCAAAGTATTCCACTGGGGAGCTTGAGATTGAATTATTCATCTACTGCAAAGGAATTGCACAACAGCAAAAGTACCAGGCAGCATAATTTCACAACTCCTTTTATGTCTGTCATTAAAGAGATTTTCCAAGTTTAGTTTTCTCCTGTTTAAGGTAGGTGTATTATTTATTCCACTTCCTTAAAACAAAAATTCACAGCCAACATCATCACAAGGCATCGCTGTTCACTTTACTTTAACTATAAATAAACTCTGCTATCTGTAGCTCCTTGACTGCCACCTCTGGAAATGTTGCCACAGCTGGTCCTCACTTTCCCCCTCAGTTTCAGACTCTCTGTGTCTGACTCTTTTGGTGTTTTATTCTCTCATAAGTTATTTTCACCATATTTTTTAAAATAAAAGTGATACAGAGAAAGGGGAAAGAATGAGGAAGGAGGAAGAGACAGAAAATGACTCAAAGTTACCCTTTGTTTTTAAGAGGGCTCTTTGCATGGATAAACTGAAGTCATAAGTTGTGTGTCCTTGGATGATGCTTTAATTTCATTAGTTTTTTTGAAAACGAAGAGAATCCTGAGTTATTGCTTATGTTTATACAAACAAATCCCATATTTCCCATCTGTCACTAACTGACTGACTTAATTGAATGTGTATCAGTTGATATTTAAGGGCTGCAGAGCTGTAAGAACTGATATGTCTTTTACTGAATCAAGAAATGGGTTATTGAAATTCCTCTATCCCTGTTTTAGGTGCTAGGGATGCAGGAGTGACCAAGATCCCTGTCTTTTGAGGCTTTCTTTCTAGTGAGCATGAACACTAAATGTGTTTTTATCCTAAACAAAATCTATGTTGAAATCAGTGAATAAACACACGGTATAAGGAATTGTTTCTGCTAAGTTAAATTATATGTACCCTGTTGTAAGTAAAGGGAAAATACTCAGCTGCCCTACTCGGTGGTTTATGCTCATTTCGTCTCATCTTACAGAGATAACGTGTGTTGTGGTTGGGAGAAAAAGTGAACTGGAATAAGTTGAACTTAAGTCTAACTTTTATTTTCAACACGTATTAACTGTTGATCCACCGCGCTCTCTTTTCCTCTTCCTTCTTCTTTCTTTAAGTGGGAACAGGAATAGATACGTCACAGAGTCATGACGACTTAATGACACAAAACATGGAAAACACATAGTAGTAGAGTGCTTTGGACAGAGTAGGTTGTTAAAAAAAATATTGCTTCTCATTTTTCTTCCCCTTACCTTCTTGTTCTTACCTTGCCACCATGAAAGGCGGACATGGACACTCGTTCAGCACCGCAAGTGGGACAATTTGATTAGGCTTCTTTCTTTTTCCTTATCATAAACCCAGTGTGAACACTGTGAAGTACACAAGAGACAGGAGAGCACAATACAAAATGATTACCTAATTTTAAGTGATTCAACAGCTTTCTCCACAGCTCAATTTAAAGTTCGAGGTTTTTTTTGTTTGTTTGTTTGTTTGTTTTCATTTTCAACTCACAAGGACTCTAGCCTTGACTAAATGCATATGTCTGCATACTTATTAGCATCACAGGGATCCTTTAGAAGACCTGGTCCCTAGAGAAGGCAGGGAGGCACCTGTTAGATTGTTACTATTAGGAATGTTTATTTACCAAGAAGTGTGGAAGTTATTGTGTTGCAGAGAGACACCTGCTTCAAGGTCAAGACTTCTGACTGTGAGCAGCACCAATTCAGTGATTGGTTGATATGGGAGAAAAAGGTCTTGCCCCCTTGAGGGAAATGAAGACAAGTCTGAAGGAACATCATAAGCAGGGGCAGCTGAGGCCATGTTATAATTTTAACTCTTCAACTTACAGAAGAGTTGTTATGTTATGGGGCATCCAGAAGCTAACCTTGATTTTTTTTTTCAGGAATAGGATTCATCTTCCAAATTTTTCTAGAAGACAGAGCTAGAGACAGTAGGCTAATCACTTTCAAGAAAGCAGATTTCAGCTTAATATAAGGTAGAACTCCCTAACCATGAGCACTCCCCAAAAATGTAGTAGATTTCCAACTCCGAATATGTCTAGCACAGGCTAGAGAAGCACTGGGTAGGAGGAATATAGTAAGCTATGTCATTTCTAGCTTTCGGACATAAAATAATGTAGCAGGTACAGTGACTCACTATTTATTGAACTTGGCCTTAAATCCTAAGGAGAGTAAATCCAACTCTTCTTCTTAGGAATGGTCAGATTTTCTGTACTTTCCGATGATCCTGTAGTGGAGAATATGTGAAATCCATTTTCTTTAGCATGTAGTAATGACTATAAGCAAATAAATTTGATATTTATGAGATTCATGTAGATGCCCCAAAGTATTCCACTGGGGAGCTTGAGATTGAATTATTCATCTACTGCAAAGGAATTGCACAACAGCAAAAGTACCAGGCAGCATAATTTCACAACTCCTTTTATGTCTGTCATTAAAGAGATTTTCCAAGTTTAGTTTTCTCCTGTTTAAGGTAGGTGTATTATTTATTCCACTTCCTTAAAACAAAAATTCACAGCCAACATCATCACAAGGCATCGCTGTTCACTTTACTTTAACTATAAATAAACTCTGCTATCTGTAGCTCCTTGACTGCCACCTCTGGAAATGTTGCCACAGCTGGTCCTCACTTTCCCCCTCAGTTTCAGACTCTCTGTGTCTGACTCTTTTGGTGTTTTATTCTCTCATAAGTTATTTTCACCATATTTTT